>NW_027192952.1:0-204000 GCF_949987515.2 Delphinus delphis | reverse complement strand
CTTACTAGTCAGGTACATTCTTAGGCGTTTAATATGCGGTGTTGAGTCCATTTCGTTGAGCAAGGAGTAGCTCTTGTCTATTCCATATTTGGCTTAAGGAACTTTATCTGTGCTCATTTCAATCTCTGGTTTTATGCAGCACCCCAACTCACCTTTACCCTTAAGCAAGCATAAGTTGGTTTTCTAAATTTGAGACCCTGTTCTGTTCTGTAATTCAGTTCCTGTGTAGCCAAGTTTCCATTCCGTGTATTACTGATATCTTATGATGTTTCTTTTTCTGTGTGACTTATTTCAGTTAGAATCATCATACCTGAATCCACTCATTGTGCTGCTAAGGGCCTGATGACATAGATTTCATTGTTGAGTGATATTGCTTTGTAAGTAAATACCACAACTTCTTTATCCATTTTTCACTTTCTGCGATGTTGAACTTGTACTGTAAACGATGTTCTTGTAAACAGAGGCGTCCCAAACTTTGGGGTGGCTGTGTCTTTTTGATTTTAATTTCCCTAAGCTATAGGACCATAAGTGGCAGTGCCCTAGGCTGTGTTGCTTTGTTTTTTAGATGTTTCAGGAAACACCATACACTTCTCCCTAGTGTCTGTTGGCAATTTACATCCCGCCCATCAGCATAACAAGGCTCCCAGTTCTCCATGGCCTGTCCTGCCTTTCTGGATTTTACACTTTTTTCAGATGGCCCTTTTGACCGGGGGGAAGTGAGACTTCATTGTAGTGCAGATTTCCTTTGCAAGCTTGCTTGGTTGGCCAAAAAGGGCGTATGTGTTTTTTCCTGAATATATTCAGGAAAAAACGCATACGCCCTTTTTGGCCAAGTGCATCATTGTGGACGTTCTGCCTCTTTTCCTATGCTTTCAATGCAATTCCAGTCTACCTCCTGAAATCGGTTTCCTGCAATTCTGCCCCGCTTTCAAGTCCTCTTGGCAGCCTTACTTCAGTCTATTTTTGGACGATAGCTGTCATTTATAACTCTGCAGGTTTGTGAATTACAGTGCCCCTGAGCTCCTTTCTTCAACTCGCTTTCTTGTGACCTGGCCGCAACACCGCAGGATGGCTTCAGGCCCTAATCTGGTTCCGGCCCGGCATGCTGAGCCTTTGGTTAATTCCTCTTCCTGGTGGGAAATGAGAGTTAAATTTGCCCGTTCAGACACCTCCAGCTAGCCTCTCATTGGTTCTCGCTATTCCTGTTCATCTTCCGCAGAAATTTCAAACTGGGCCAAACAGGAGGTTAAAGGCACTGACTCTCCAAGTCGGGACAGTGTTAGTAAAGCGTCTGGAATGTTGCACCCGAGTACCAGGGTACGAAAACTGAGACATATTTGAACACGTCTCCCGATCACATGGTTGATCATACTCTAGGTTCCACATGCATGTTTTAGCTGAAGGAAGAATACCTTAAACCTGGGTAGTTGAAACCCGTGGAATGGGTACCATGCAATATGACTTCAAAGGGTCTTCATTTGCTCACCGAACATCTCCAATCCTATCACTGCTGCGTTTATGCCCCTGTACACATGCTTGATTCTCTTTTGGAGACATAGCAATCCATAGGTTTTAAGATACTTACTAGTCAGGTACATTCTTAGGCGTTTAATATGCGGTGTTGAGTCCATTTCGTTGAGCAAGGAGTAGCTCTTGTCTATTCCATATTTGGCTTAAGGAACTTTATCTGTGCTCATTTCAGTCTCTGGTTTTATGCAGCACCCCAACTCACCTTTCCCCTTAAGCAAGCATAAGTTGGTTTTCTAAATTTGAGACCCTGTTCTGTTCTGTAATTCAGTTCCTGTGTAGCCAAGTTTCCATTCCGTGTATTACTGATATCTTATGATGTTTCTTTTTCTGTGTGACTTATTTCAGTTAGAATCATCATACCTGAATCCACTCATTGTGCTGCTAAGGGCCTGATGACACAGATTTCATTGCTGAGTGATATTGCTTTGTAAGTAAATACCACAACTTCTTTATCCATTTTTCACTTTCTGCGATGTTGAACTTGTACTGTAAACGAGGTTCTTGTAAACAGAGCCGTTCCAAACTTTGGGGTGGCTGTGTCTTTTTGATTTTAATTTCCCTAAGCTATAGGACCATAAGTGGAAGTGCCCTAGGTTCTGTTGCTTTGTTTTTTAGATGTTTCAGGAAACACCATACACTTCTCCCGAGTGTCTGTTGGCAATTTACATCCCGCCCATCAGCATAACAAGGCTCCCAGTTCTCCATGGCCTGTCCTGCCTTTCTGGATTTTACACTTTTTTCAGATGGCCCTTTTGACCGGGGGGAAGTGAGACTTCATTGTAGTGCAGATTTCCTTTGCAAGCTTGCTTGGTTGGCCAAAAAGGGCGTATGCGTTTTTTCCTGAATATATTCAGGAAAAAACGCATACGCCCTTTTTGGCCAAGTGCATCATTGTGGACGTTCTGCCTCTTTTCCTATGCTTTCAATGCAATTCCAGTCTACCTCCTGAAATCGGTTTCCTGCAATTCTGCCCCGCTTTCAAGTCCTCTTGGCAGCCTTACTTCAGTCTATTTTTGGACGATAGCTGTCATTTATAACTCTGCAGGTTTGTGAATTACAGTGCCCCTGAGCTCCTTTCTTCAACTCGCTTTCTTGTGACCTGGCCGCAACACCGCAGGATTTGCTTCAGGCCCTAATCTGGTTCCGGCACGGCACGCTGAGCCTTTGGTTAATTCCTCTTCCTGGTGGGAAATGAGAGTTAAATTTGCCTGTCCAGACACCTCCAGCTAGTCTCTCATTGGTTCTCGCTATTCCTGTTCATCTTCCGCAGAAATTGCAAACTGGGCCAAACAGGAGGTTAAAGGGACTGACTCTCCAAGTCGGGAGAGTGTTAGTAAAGCGTCTGGAATGTTGCACCCGAGTACCAGGGTACGAAAACTGGGACATATTTGAACACGTCTCCCGATCACATGGTTGATCATACTCTAGGTTCCACATGCATGTTTTAGCTGAAGGAAGAATACCTTAAACCTGGGTAGTTGAAACCCGTGGAATGGGTACCATGCAATATGACTTCAAAGGGTCTTCATTTGCTCACCAAACCTCTCCAATCCTATCACTGCTGCGTTTATGCCCCTGTACACATGCTTGATTCTCTTTCGGAGACATAGCAATCCATAGGTTTTAAGATACTTACAAGTCAGGTACATTCTTAGGCGTTTAATATGCGGTGTTGAGTCCATTTCGTTGAGCAAGGAGTAGCTCTTGTCTATTCCATATTTGGCTTAAGGAACTTTATCTGTGCTCATTTCAATCTCTGGTTTTATGCAGCACCCCAACTCACCTTTCCCCTTAAGCAAGCATAAGTTGGTTTTCTAAATTTGAGACCCTGTTCTGTTCTGTAATTCAGTTCCTGTGTAGCCAAGTTTACATTCCGTGTATTAGTGATATCTTATGATGTTTCTTTTTCTGTGTGACTTATTTCAGTTAGAAACATCGTACCTGAATCCACTCATTGTGCTGCTACGGGCCTGATGACAAAGATTTCATTGCTGAGTGATACTGCATTGTACGTAAGTACCACAACTTCTTTATCCATTTTTCACTTTCTGCGATATTGAACTTTTACAGTAAACGAGGTTCTTGTAAACAGAGGAGTCCCAAACTTTTGGGTGGCTGTGTCTTTTTGATTTTAATTTCCCTAAGCTATAGGACCATAAGTGGAAGTGCCCTAGGCTCTGTTGCTTTGTTTTTTAGATGTTTCAGGAAACACCATACACTTCTCAGGAGTGTCTGTTGACAATTTACATCCCGCCCATCAGCATAACAAAGCTCCCAATTATCCATGGCCTGTCCTGCCTTTCTGGATTTTACACCTTTTTCAGATGGCCCTTTTGACCGGGGGGAAGTGAGACTTCTTTGTAGTGCAGATTTCCTTTGCAAGCTTGCTTGGTTGGCCAAAAAGGGCGTATGCGTTTTTTCCTGAATATATTCAGGAAAAAACGCATACGCCCTTTTTGGCCAAGTGCATCATTGTGGACGTTCTGCCTCTTTTCCTATGATTTCAATGCAATTCGAGTCTACCTCCTGAAATCGGTTTCCTGCAATTCTGCCCTGCTTTCAAGTCCTCTTCGCAGCCTTACTTCAGTCTATTTTTGGACGATAGCTGTCATTTATAACTCTGCAGGTTTGTGAATTACAGTGCCCCTGAGCTCCTTTCTTCAACTCGCTTTCTTGTGACCTGGCCGCAACACCGCAGGATGGCTTCAGGCCCTAATCTGGTTCCGGCACGGCACGCTGAGCCTTTGGTTAATTCCTCTTCCTGGTGGGAAATGAGAGTTAAATTTGCCCGTCCAGACACCTCCAGCTAGTCTCTCATTGGTTCTCGCTATTCCTGTTCATCTTCCGCAGATATTGCAAACTGGGCCAAACAGGAGATTTAAGGGACTGACTCTCCAAGTTGGGAGAGTGTTAGTAAAGCGTCTGGAATGTTGCACCCGAGTACCAGGATACGAAAACTGAGACATATTTGAACACGTCTCCCGATCACATGGTTGATCATACTCTAGGTTCCACATGCATGTTTTAGCTGAAGGAAGAATACCTTAAACCTGGGTAGTTGAAACCCGTGGAATGGGTACCATGCAATATGACTTCAAAGGGTCTTCATTTGCTCACCGAACCTCTCCAATCCTATCACTGCTGTGTTTATGCCCCTGTACACATGCTTGATTCTCTTTCGGAGACATAGCAATCCATAGGTTTTAAGATACTTACTAGTCAGGTACATTCTTAGGCGTTTAATATGCGGTGTTGAGTCCATTTCGTTGAACAAGGAGTAGCTCTTGTCTATTCCATATTTGGCTTAAGGAACTTTATCTGTGCTCATTTCAATCTCTGGTTTTATGCAGCACCCCAACTCACCTTTACCCTTAAGCAAGCATAAGTTGGTTTTCTAAATTTGAGACCCTGTTCTGTTCTGTAATTCAGTTCCTGTGTAGCCAAGTTTCCATTCCGTGTATTACTGATATCTTATGATGTTTCTTTCTCTGTGTGACTTATTTCAGTTAGAATCATCATACCTGAATCCACTCATTGTGCTGCTAAGGGCCTGATGACATAGATTTCATTGCTGAGTGATATTGCTTTGTAAGTAAATACCACAACTTCTTTATCCATTTTTCACTTTCTGCGATGTTGAACTTGTACTGTAAACGATGTTCTTGTAAACAGAGGCGTCCCAAACTTTGGGGTGGCTGTGTCTTTTTGATTTTAATTTCCCTAAGCTATAGGACCATAAGTGGCAGTGCCCTAGGCTCTGTTGCTTTGTTTTTTAGATGTTTCAGGAAACACCATACACTTCTCCCGAGTGTCTGTTGGCAATTTACATCCCGCCCATCAGCATAACAAGGCTCCCAGTTCTCCATGGCCTGTCCTGCCTTTCTGGATTTTACACTTTTTTCAGATGGCCCTTTTGACCGGGGGGAAGTGAGACTTCATTGTAGTGCAGATTTCCTTTGCAAGCTTGCTTGGTTGGCCAAAAAGGGCGTATGCGTTTTTTCCTGAATATATTCAGGAAAAAACGCATACGCCCTTTTTGGCCAAGTGCATCATTGTGGACGTTCTGCCTCTTTTCCTATGCTTTCAATGCAATTCCAGTCTACCTCCTGAAATCGGTTTCCTGCAATTCTGCCCCGCTTTCAAGTCCTCTTGGCAGCCTTACTTCAGTCTATTTTTGGACGATAGCTGTCATTTATAACTCTGCAGGTTTGTGAATTACAGTGCCCTTGAGCTCCTTTCTTCAACTCGCTTTCTTGTGACCTGGCCGCAACACCGCAGGATGGCTTC
This sequence comes from Delphinus delphis, assembly GCF_949987515.2. NCBI lineage: Eukaryota > Metazoa > Chordata > Mammalia > Artiodactyla > Delphinidae > Delphinus > Delphinus delphis. Next base: position 198,183 of record NW_027192952.1, on the reverse strand, counting down.
AGGCCCTAATCTGGTTCCGGCCCGGCATGCTGAGCCTTTGGTTAATTCCTCTTCCTGGTGGGAAATGAGAGTTAAATTTGCCCGTCCAGACACCTCCAGCTAGCCTCTCATTGCTTCTCGCTATTCCTGTTCATCTTCCGCAGAAATTGCAAACTGGGCCAAACAGGAGGTTAAAGGGACTGACTCTCCAAGTCGGGAGAGTGTTAGTAAAGCGTCTGGAATGTTGCACCCGAGTACCAGGGTACGAAAACTGAGACATATTTGAACACGTCTCCCGATCACATGGTTGATCATACTCTGGGTTCCACATGCATGTTTTAGCTGAAGGAAGAATACCTAAAACCTGGGTATTTGAAACCCGTGGAATGGGTACCATGCAATATGACTTCAAAGGGTCTTCATTTGCTCACCGAACCTCTCCAATCCTATCACTGCTGCATTTATGCCCCTGTACACATGCTTGATTCTCTTTCGGAGACATAGCAATCCATAGGTTTTAAGATACTTACTAGTCAGGTACATTCTTAGGCGTTTAATATGCGGTGTTGAGTCCATTTCGTTGAGCAAGGAGTAGCTCTTGTGTATTCCATATTTGGCTTAAGGAACTTTATCTGTGCTCATTTCAATCTCTGGTTTTATGCAGCACCCCAACTCACCTTTCCCCTTAAGCAAGCATAAGTTGGTTTTCTCAATTTGAGACCCTGTTCTGTTCTGTAATTCAGTTCCTGTGTAGCCAAGTTTACATTCCATGTATTACTGATATCTTATGATGTTTCTTTTTCTGTGTGACTTATTTCAGTTAGAATCATCATACCTGAATCCACTCATTGTGCTGCTAAGGGCCTGATGACACAGATTTCATTGCTGAGTGATATTGCTTTGTAAGTAAATACCACAACTTCTTTATCCATTTTTCACTTTCTGCGATGTTGAACTTGTACTGTAAACGAGGTTCTTGTAAACAGAGCCGTTCCAAACTTTGGGGTGGCTGTGTCTTTTTGATTTTAATTTCCCTAAGCTATAGGACCATAAGTGGAAGTGCCCTAAGTTCTGTTGCTTTGTTTTTTAGATGTTTCAGGAAACACCATACACTTCTCCCGAGTGTCTGTTGGCAATTTACATCCCGCCCATCAGCATAACAAGGCTCCCAGTTCTCCATGGCCTGTCCTGCCTTTCTGGATTTTACACTTGTTTCAGATGGCCCTTTTGACCGGGGGGAAGTGAGACTTCATTGTAGTGCAGATTTCCTTTGCAAGCTTGCTTGGTTGGCCAAAAAGGGCGTATGCGTTTTTTCCTGAATATATTCAGGAAAAAACGCATACGCCCTTTTTGGCCAAGTGCATCATTGTGGACGTTCTGCCTCTTTTCCTATGCTTTCAATGCAATTCCAGTCTACCTCCTGAAATCGGTTTCCTGCAATTCTGCCCCGCTTTCAAGTCCTCTTGGCAGCCTTACTTCAGTCTATTTTTGGACGATAGCTGTCATTTATAACTCTGCAGGTTTGTGAATTACAGTGCCCTTGAGCTCCTTTCTTCAACTCGCTTTCTTGTGAGCTGGCAGCAACACCGCAGGATGGCTTCAGGCCCTAATCTGGTTCTGGCACGGCACGCTGAGCCTTTGGTTAATTCCTCTTCCTGGTGGGAAATGAGAGTTAAATTTGCCCGTCCAGACACCTCCAGCTAGTCTCTCATTGGTTCTCGCTATTCCTGTTCATCTTCCGCAGAAATTGCAAACTGGGCCAAACAGGAGGTTAAAGGGACTGACTCTCCAAGTCGGGAGAGTGTTAGTAAAGCGTCTGGAATGTTGCACCCGAGTACCAGGGTACGAAAACTGAGACATATTTGAACACGTCTCCCGATCACATGGTTGATCATACTCTAGGTTCCACATGCATGTTTTAGCTGAAGGAAGAATACCTTAAACCTTGGTAGCTGAAACCCGTGGAATGGGTACCATGCAATATGACTTCAAAGGGTCTTCATTTGCTCACCGAACCTCTCCAATCCTTTCACTGCTGCGTTTATGCCCCTGTACACATGCTTGATTCTCTTTCGGAGACATAGAAATCCATAGGTTTTAAGATACTTACTAGTCAGGTACATTCTTAGGCGTTTAATATGCGGTGTTGAGTCCATTTCATTGAGCAAGGTGTAGCTCTTGTCTATTCCATATTTGGCGTAAGGAACTTTATCTGTGCTCATTTCAATCTCTGGTTTTATGCAGCACCCCAACTCACCTTTCCCCTTAAGCAAGCATAAGTTGGTTTTCTAAATTTGAGACCCTGTTCTGTTCTGTAATTCAGTTCCTGTGTAGCCAAGTTTACATTCCGTGTATTAGTGATATCTTATGATGTTTCTTTTTCTGTGTGACTTATTTCAGTTAGAAACATCGTACCTGAATCCACTCATTGTGCTGCTACGGGCCTGATGACAAAGATTTCATTGCTGAGTGATACTGCATTGTACGTAAGTACCACAACTTCTTTATCCATTTTTCACTTTCTGCGATATTGAACTTTTACAGTAAACGAGGTTCTTGTAAACAGAGGAGTCCCAAACTTTTGGGTGGCTGTGTCTTTTTGATTTTAATTTCCCTAAGCTATAGGACCATAAGTGGAAGTGCCCTAGGCTCTGTTGCTTTGTTTTTTAGATGTTTCAGGAAACACCATACACTTCTCCCGAGTGTCTGTTGACAATTTACATCCCGCCCATCAGCATAACAAAGCTCCCAGTTCTCCATGGCCTGTCCTGCCTTTCTGGATTTTACACCTTTTTCAGATGGCCCTTTTGACCGGGGGGAAGTGAGACTTCTTTGTAGTGCAGATTTCCTTTGCAAGCTTGCTTGGTTGGCCAAAAAGGGCGTATGCGTTTTTTCCTGAATATATTCAGGAAAAAACGCATACGCCCTTTTTGGCCAAGTGCATCATTGTGGACGTTCTGCCTCTTTTCCTATGCTTTCAATGCAATTCCAGTCTACCTCCTGAAATCGGTTTCCTGCAATTCTGCCCTGCTTTCAAGTCCTCTTGGCAGCCTTACTTCAGTCTATTTTTGGACGATAGCTGTCATTTATAACTCTGCAGGTTTGTGAATTACAGTGCCCCTGAGCTCCTTTCTTCAACTCGCTTTCTTGTGACCTGGCCGCAACACCGCAGGATGGCTTCAGGCCCTAATCTGGTTCCGGCACGGCACGCTGAGCCTTTGGTTAATTCCTCTTCCTGGTGGGAAATGAGAGTTAAATTTGCCCGTCCAGACACCTCCAGCTAGTCTCTCATTGGTTCTCACTATTCCTGTTCATCTTCCGCAGATATTGCAAACTGGGCCAAACAGGAGATTTAAGGGACTGACTCTCCAAGTTGGGAGAGTGTTAGTAAAGCGTCTGGAATGTTGCACCCGAGTACCAGGATACGAAAACTGAGACATATATGAACACGTCTCCCGATCACATGGTTGATCATACTCTAGGTTCCACATGCATGTTTTAGCTGAAGGAAGAATACCTTAAACCTGGGTAGTTGAAACCCGTGGAATGGGTACCATGCAATATGACTTCAAAGGGTCTTCATTTGCTCACCGAACCTCTCCAATCCTATCACTGCTGCGTTTATGCCCCTGTACACATGCTTGATTCTCTTTCGGAGACATAGCAATCCATAGGTTTTAAGATACTTACTAGTCAGGTACATTCTTAGGCGTTTAATATGCGGTGTTGAGTCCATTTCATTGAGCAAGGAGTAGCTCTTGTGTATTCCATATTTGGCTTAAGGAACTTTATCTGTGCTCATTTCAATCTCTGGTTTTATGCAGCACCCCAACTCACCTTTCCCCTTAAGCAAGCATAAGTTGGTTTTCTAAATTTGAGACCCTGTTCTGTTCTGTAATTCAGTTCCTGTGTAGCCAAGTTTACATTCCATGTATTACTGATATCTTATGATGTTTCTTTTTCTGTGTGACTTATTTCAGTTAGAATCATCATACCTGAATCCACTCATTGTGCTGCTAAGGGCCTGATGACACAGATTTCATTGCTGAGTGATATTGCTTTGTAAGTAAATACCACAACTTCTTTATCCATTTTTCACTTTCTGCGATGTTGAACTTGTACTGTAAACGAGGTTCTTGTAAACAGAGCCGTTCCAAACTTTGGGGTGGCTGTGTCTTTTTCATTTTAATTTCCCTACGCTATAGGACCATAAGTGGAAGTGCCCTAGGTTCTGTTGCTTTGTTTTTTAGTTGTTTCAGGAAACACCATACACTTCTCCCAAGTGGTTGTTGGCAATTTACATCCCGCCCATCAGCATAACAAGGCTCCCAGTTCTCCATGGCCTGTCCTGCCTTTCTGGATTTTACACTTTTTTCAGATGGCCCTTTTGACCGGGGGGAAGTGAGACTTCATTGTAGTGCAGATTTCCTTTGCAAGCTTGCTTGGTTGGCCAAAAAGGGCGTATGCGTTTTTTCCTGAATATATTCAGGAAAAAACGCATACGCGCTTTTTGGCCAAGTGCATCATTGTGGACGTTCTGCCTCTTTTCCTATGCTTTCAATGCAATTCCAGTCTACCTCCTGAAATCGGTTTCCTGCAATTCTGCCCCGCTTTCAAGTCCTCTTGGCAGCCTTACTTCAGTCTATTTTTGGACGATAGCTGTCATTTATAACTCTGCAGGTTTGTGAATTACAGTGCCCCTGAGCTCCTTTCTTCAACTCGCTTTCTTGTGACCTGGCCGCAACACCGCAGGATGGCTTCAGGCCCTAATCTGGTTCCGGCCCGGCATGCTGAGCCTTTGGTTAATTCCTCTTCCTGGTGGGAAATGAGAGTTGAATTTGCCCGTCCAGACACCTCCAGCTAGCCTCTCATTGGTTCTCGCTATTCCTGTTCATCTTCCGCAGAAATTGCAAACTGGGCCAAACAGGAGGTTAAAGGGACTGACTCTCCAAGTCGGGAGAGTGTTAGTAAAGCGTCTGGAATGTTGCACCCGAGTACCAGGGGAGGAAAACTGAGACATATTTGAACACGTCTCCCGTTCACATGGTTGATCATACTCTGGGTTCCACATGCATGTTTTAGCTGAAGGAAGAATACCTTAAACCTGGAGAGTTGAGACCCGTGTAATGGGTACCATGCAATATGACTTCAAAGGGTCTTCATTTGCTCACCGAACCTCTCCAATCCTATCACTGCTGCGTTTATGCCCCTGTACACATGCTTGATTCTCTTTTGGAGACATAGCAATCCATAGGTTTTAAGATACTTACTAGTCAGGTACATTCTTAGGCGTTTAATATGCGGTGTTGAGTCCATTTCGTTGAGCAAGGAGTAGCTCTTGTCTATTCCATATTTGGTGTAAGGAACTTTATCTGTGCTCATTTCAATCTCTGGTTTTATGCAGCACCCCAACTCACCTTTCCCCTTAAGCAAGCATAAGTTGGTTTTCTCAATTTGAGACCCTGTTCTGTTCTGTAATTCAGTTCCTGTGTAGCCAAGTTTACATTCCGTGTATTACTGATATCTTATGATGTTTCTTTTTCTGTGTGACTTATTTCAGTTAGAATCATCATACCTGAATCCACTCATTGTGCTGCTAAGGGCCTGATGACATAGATTTCATTGCTGAGTGATATTGCTTTGTAAGTAAATACCACAACTTCTTTATCCATTTTTCACTTTCTGTGATATTGAACTTGTACGGTAAACGAGGTTCTTGTAAACTGAGGCGTCCCAAATTTTGGGGTGGCTGTGTCTTTTTGATTTGAATTTCCCTAAGCTATAGGACCATAAGTGGAAGTGCCCTAGACTCTGTTGCTTTGTTTTTTCGATGTTTCAGGAAACACCATACACTTCTCCCGAGTGTCTGTTGGCAATTTACATCCCGCCCATCAGCATAACAAGGCTCCCAGTTCTCCATGGCCTGTCCTGCCTTTCTGGATTTTACACTTTTTTCAGATGGCCCTTTTGACCGGGGGGAAGTGAGACTTCATTGTAGTGCAGATTTCCTTTGCAAGTTTGCTTGGTTGGCCAAAAAGGGCGTATGCGTTTTTTCCTGAATATATTCAGGAAAAAACGCATACGCCCTTTTTGGCCAAGTGCATCATTGTGGACGTTCTGCCTCTTTTCCTATGCTTTCAATGCAATTCCAGTCTACCTCCTGAAATCGGTTTCCTGCAATTCTGCCCCGCTTTCAAGTCCTCTTGGCAGCCTTACTTCAGTCTATTTTTGGACGATAGCTGTCATTTATAACTCTGCAGGTTTGTGAATTACAGTGCCCCTGAGCTCCTTTCTTCAACTCACTTTCTTGTGAGCTGGCCGCAACACCGCAGGATGGCTTCAGGCCCTAATCTGGTTCCGGCACGGCACGCTGAGCCTTTGGTTAATTCCTCTTCCTGGTGGGATGTGAGTGTTAAATTTGCCCGTCAGGACACCTCCAGCTAGTCTCTCATTGGTTCTCGCTATTCCTGTTCATCTTCCGCAGAAATTGCAAACTGGGCCAAACAGGAGATTTAAGGGATTGACTCTCCAAGTCGGGAGAGTGTTAGTAAAGCGTCTGGAATGTTGCACCCGAGTACCAGGGTACAAAAACTGAGACATATTTGAACACGTCTCCCGATCACATGGTTGATCATACTCTAGGTTCCACATGCATGTTTTAGCTGAAGGAAGAATACCTTAAACCTGGGTAGTTGAAACCCGTGGAATGGGTACCATGCAATATGACTTCAAAGGGTCTTCGTTTGCTCACCGAACCTCTCCAATCATATCACTACTGCGTTTATGCCCCTGTACACACGCTTGATTCTCTTTTGGAGACATAGAAATCCATAGGTTTGAAGATACTTACTAGTCAGTTACATTCTTAGGCGTTTAATATGCGGTGTTGAGTCCATTTCGTTGAGCAAGGAGTAACTCTTGTCTATTCCATATTTGGCTTAAGGAACTTTATCTGTGCTCATTTCAATCTCTGGTTTTATGCAGCACCCCAACTCACCTTTCCCCTTAAGCAAGCATAAGTTGGTTTTCTGAATTTGAGACCCTGTGCTGTTTTGGAATTCAGTTCCTGTGTAGCCAAGTTTACATTCCGTGTATTAGTGATATCTTATGATGTTTCTTTTTCTGTGTGACTTATTTCAGTTAGAATCATCGTACCTGAATCCACTCATTATGCTGCTACGGGCCTGATGACATAGATTTCATTGCTGAGTGATACTGCATTGTACGTAAGTACCACAAGTTCTTTATCCATTTTTCACTTTCTGTGATATTGAACTTGTACGGTAAACGAGGTTCTTGTAAACAGAGGCGTCCCAAATTTTGGGGTGGCTGTGTCTTTTTGATTTTAATTTCCCTAAGCTATAGGACCATAAGTGGAAGTGCCCTAGGCTCTGTTGCTTTGTTTTTTAGATGTTTCAGGAAACACCATACACTTCTCCTGAGTGTCTGTTGGCAATTTACATCCCGCCCATCAGCATAACAAGGCTCCCAGTTCTCCAGGGCATGTCCTGCCTTTCAGGATTTTACACTTTTTTCAGATGACCATTTTGACCAGGGGGAAGTGAGACTTCATTGTACTGCAGACTTCTTTGCAAGCTTGCTTGGTTGGCCAAAAAGGGCGTATGCGTTTTTTCCTGAATATATTCAGGAAAAAACGCATACGCCCTTTTTGGCCAAGTGCATCATTGTGGACGTTCTGCCTCTTTTCCTATGCTTTCAATGCAATTCCAGTCTACCTCCTGAAATCGGTTTCCTGCAATTCTGCCCCGCTTTCAAGTCCTCTTGGCAGCCTTACTTCATTCTATTTTTGGACGATAGCTGTCATTTATAACTCTGCAGGTTTGTGAATTACAGTGCCCCGGAGCTCCTTTCTTCAACTCGCTTTCTTGTGACCTGGCCGCAACACCGCAGGATGGCTTCAGGCCCTAATCTGGTTCCGGCACGGCACGCTGAGCCTTTGATTAATTCCTCTTCCTGGTGGGAAATGAGAGTTAAATTTGCCCGTCCAGACACCTCCAGCTAGTCTCTCATTGGTTCTCACTATTCCTGTTCATCTTCCGCAGAAATTGCAAACTGGGCCAAACAGGAGGTTTAAGGCGCTGACTCTCCTAGTGGGGAGAGTGTTAGTAAAGCATCTGGAATGTTGCACCCGAGTACCAGGGGAGGAAAACTGAGACATATTTGAACACGTCTCCCGTTCACACGGTTGATCATACTCTGGGTTCCACATGCATGTTTTAGCTGAAGGAAGAATACCTGAAACCTGCAGAGTTGAGACCCGTGGAATGGGTACCATGCAATATGACTTCAAAGGGTCTTCATTTGCTCACCGAACCTCTCCAATCCTATCACTGCTGCGTTTATGCCCCTGTACACACGCTTGATTCTCTTTTGGAGACATAGCAATCCATAGGTTTTAAGATACTTACTAGTCAGGTACATTCTTAGGCGTTTAATATGGGGTGTCGAGTCCATTTCGTTGAGCAAGGAGTAGCTCTTGTCTATTCCATATTTGGCTTAAGGAACTTTATCTGTGCTCATTTCAATCTCTGGTTTTATGCAGCACCCCAACTCACCTTTACCCTTAAGCAAGCATAAGTTGGTTTTCTAAATTTGAGACCCTGTTCTGTTTGGAATTCAGTTCCTGTGTAGCCAAGTTTACATTCCGTGTATTAGTGATATCTTATGATGTTTCTTTCTCTGTGTGACTTATTTCAGTTAGAATCATCGTACCTGAATCCACTCATTATGCTGCTACAGGCCTGATGACATAGATTTCATTGCTGAGTGATACTGCATTGTACGTATGTACCACAAGTTCTTTATCCATTTTTCACTTTCTGTGATATTGAACTTGTACGGTAAACGAGGTTCTTGTAAACAGAGGCGTCCCAAACTTTGGGGTGGCTGTGTCTTTTTGATTTTAATTTCCCTAAGCTATAGAACCATAAGTGGAAGTGCCCTAGACTCTGTTGTTTTGTTTTTTCGATGTTTCAGGAAACACCATACACTTCTCCCGAGTTTCTCTTGGCAATTTACATCCCGCCCATCAGCATAACAAGGCTCCCAGTTCTCCATGGCCTGTCCTACCTTTCTGGATTTTACACTTTTTTCAAATGGCCCTTTTGACCGGGGGGAAGTGAGACTTCTTTGTAGTGCAGATTTCCTTTGCAAGTTTGCTTGGTTGGCCAAAATGGGCGTATGCGTTTTTTCCTGAATATATTCAGGAAAAAACGCATACGCCCTTTTTGGCCAAGTGCGTCATTGTGGACGTTCTGCCTCTTTTCCTATGCTTTCAATGCAATTCCAGTCTACCTCTTGAAATCGGTTTCCTGCAATTCTGCCCCGCTTGCAAGTCCTCTTGGCAGCCTTACTTCAGTCTATTTTTGGACGATAGCTGTCATTTATAACTCTGCAGCTTTGTGAATTACAGTGCCCCTGAGCTCCTTTCTTCAACTCGCTTTCTTGTGAGCTGGCAGCAACACCGCAGGATGTCTTCAGGCCCTAATCTGGTTCTGGCACAGCACGCTGAGCCTTTGGTTAATTCCTCTTCCTCGTGGGAAATGAGAGTTAAATTTGCCCATCCAGACACCTTCAGCTAGTCTCTCATTGGTTCTCGCTATTCCTGTTCATCTTCCACAGAAATTGCAAACTGGGCCAAACAGGAGGTTAAAGTGACTGACTCTCCAAGTGGGGAGAGTGTTAGTAAAGCGTCTGGAATGTTGCACCCGAGTACCAGGGTACGAAAACTGAGACATATTTGAACACGTCTCCCAATCACATGGTTGATCATACTCTAGGTTCCACATGCAAGTTTTAGCTGAAGGAAGAATACCTTAAACCTGGGTAGTTAAAACCCGTGGAATGGGTACCATGTAATATGACTTCAAAGGGTCTTCATTTGCTCACCGAACCTATCCAATCCTATCACTGCTGCGTTTATGCCCCTGTACACACGCTTGATTCTCTTTTGGAGACATAACAATCCATAGGTTTTAAGATACTTACTAGTCAGGTACATTCTTAGGCGTTTAATATGGGGTGTTGAGTCCATTTCGTTGAGCAAGGAGTAGCTCTTGTCTATTCCATATTTGGCTTAAGGAACTTTATCTGTGCTCATTTCAATCTCTGGTTTTATGCAGCACCCCAACTCACCTTTCCCCTTAAGCAAGCATAAGTTGGTTTTGTAAATTTGAGACCCTGTTCTGTTTTGGAATGCAATTCCTGTGTAGCCAAGGTTACATTCCGTGTATTAGTGATATCTTATGATGTTTCTTTTTCTTTGTGACTTATTTCAGTTAGAATCATCGTACCTGAATCCACTCAGTATGCTGCTACGGGCCTGATGACATAGATTTCATTGCTGAGTGATACTGCATTGTACGTAAGTACCACAAGTTCTTTATCCATTTTTCACTTTCTGTGATATTGAACTTGTATGGTAAACGAGGTTCTTGTAAACGGAGGCGTCCCAAACTTTGCGGTGGCTGTGTCTTTTTGATTTTAATTTCCCTAAGCTATAGGACCATAAGTGGAAGTGCCCTAGGTTCTTTTGCTTTGTTTTTTAGATGTTTCAGGAAACACCATACACTTCTCCCTAGTGGTTGTTGGCAATTTACATCCCGCCCATCAGCATAACAAGGCTCCCAGTTCTCCATGGCCTGTCCTGCCTTTCTGGATTTTACACTTTCTTCAGATGGCCCTTTTGACCGGGGGGAAGTGAGACTTCATTGTAGTGCAGATTTCCTTTGCAAGCTTGCTTGGTTGGCCAAAAAGGGCGTATGCGTTTTTTCCTGAATATATTCAGGAAAAAACGCATACGCCCTTTTTGGCCAAGTGCATCATTGTGGACGTTCTGCCTCTTTTCCTATGCTTTCAATGCAATTCCAGTCTACCTCCTGAAATCGGTTTCCTGCAATTCTGCCCCGCTTTCAAGTCCTCTTGGCAGCCTTACTTCAGTATATGTTTGGACGATAGCTGTCATTTATAACTCTGCAAGTTTGTGAATTACAGTGCCCCTGAGCTCCTTTCTTCAACTCGCTTTCTTTTGAGCTGGCCGCAACACCGCAGGATGTCTTCAGGCCCTAATCTGGTTCCGGTACGGCACGCTGAGCCTTTGGTTATTTCCTCTTCCTGGTGGGAAATGAGAGTTAAATTTGCCCGTCCAGACACCTCCAGCTAGCCTCTCATTGGTTCTCGCTATTCCTGTTCATCTTCCGCAGAAATTGCAAACTGTGCCAAACAGGAGGTTAAACGCGCTGACTCTCCAAGTGGGGAGAGTGTTAGTAAAGCGTCTGGAATGTTGCACCCGAGTACCAGGGGAGGAAAACTGAGACATATTTGAACACGTCTCCCATTCACATGGTTGATCATACTTGGGTTCCACATGCATGTTTTAGCTGAAGGAAGAATACCTAAAACCTGGGTAGTTGAAACCCTTGGAATGGGTACCATGCAATATGACTTCAAAGGGTCTTCATTTGCTCACCGAACCTCTCCAATCCTATCACTGCTGCGTTTATGCCCCTGTCCACATGCTTGATTCTCTTTCGGAGACATAGCAATCCATAGGTTTTAAGATACTTACTAGTCAGGTACATTCTTAGGCGTTTAATATGGGGTGTTGGGTCCATTTCGTTGAGCAAGGAGTAGCTCTTGTCTATTCCATATTTGGCTTAAGGAACTTTATCTGTGCTCATTTCAATCTCTGGTTTTATGCAGCACCCCAACTCACCTTTCCCCTTAAGCAAGCATAAGTTGGTTTTCTAAATTTGAGACCCTGTTCTGTTTTGGAATGCAATTCCTGTGTAGCCAAGGTTACATTCCGTGTATTAGTGATATCTTATGATGTTTCTTTTTCTGTGTGACTTATTTCAGTTAGAATCATCGTACCTGAATCCACTCATTATGCTGCTACGGGCCTGATGACATAGATTTCATTGCTGAGTGATACTGCATTGTACGTAAGTACCACAAGTTCTTTATCCATTTTTCACTTTCTGTGATATTGAACTTGTATGGTAAACGAGGTTCTTGTAAACGGAGGCGTCCCAAACTTTGGGGTGGCTGTGTCTTTTTGATTTTAATTTCCCTAAGCTATAGGACCATAAGTGGAAGTGCCCTAGGCTCTGTTGCTTTGTTTTTTAGATGTTTCAGGAAACACCATACACTTCTCCTGTGTGTCTGTTGGCAATTTACATCCCGCCCATCAGCATAACAAGGCTCCCAGTTCTCCATGGCCTGTCCTGCCTTTCTGGATGTTACACTTTTTTCAGATGGCCCTTTGGACCGGGGGGAAGTGAGACTTCATTGTAGTGCAGATTTCCTTTGCAAGCCTGCTTGGTTGGCCAAAAAGTGCGTATGCGTTTTTTCCTGAATATATTCAGGAAAAAACGCATACGCCCTTTTTGGCCAAGTGCATCATTGTGGACGTTCTGCCTCTTTTCCTATGCTTTCAATGCAATTCCAGTCTACCTCCTGAAATCGGTTTCCAGCAATTCTGCCCCGCTTTCAAGTCCTCTTGGCAGCCTTACTTCAGTATATGTTTGGACGATAGCTGTCATTTATAACTCTGCATGTTTGTGAATTACAGTGCCCCTGAGCTCCTTTCTTCAACTCGCTTTCTTGTGACCTGGCCGCAACACCACAGGATGTCTTAAGGCCCTAATCTGGTTCTGGCACGGCACGCTGAGCCTTTGGTTAATTCCTCTTCCTGGTGGGAAATGAGAGTTAAATTTGCCCATCCAGACACCTCCAGCTAGTCTCTCATTGGTTCTCGCTATTCCTGTTCATCTTCCACAGAAATTGTAAACTGGGCCAAACAGGAGGTTAAAGGGACTGACTCTCCAAGTCGGGAGAGTGTTAGTAAAGCGTCTGGAATGTTGCACCCGAGTACAAGGGGAGGAAAACTGAGACATATTTGAACACGTCTCCCGTTCACATGGTTGATCATACTTGGGTTCCACATGCATGTTTTAGCTGAAGGAAGAATACCTTAAACCTGGGTAGTTGAAACCTGTGGAATGGGTACCATGCAATATGACTTCAAAGGGTCTTCATTTGCTCACGAACCTCTCCAATCCTATCACTGCTGCGTTTATGCCCCTGTACACATGCTTGATTCTCTTTCGGAGACATAGCAATCCATAGGTTTTAAGATACTTACTAGTCAGGTACATTCTTAGGCGTTTAATATGGGGTGTTGAGTCCATTTCGTTGAGCAAGGAGTAGCTCTTGTCTATTCCATATTTGGCTTAAGGAACTTTATCTGTGCTCATTTCAATCTCTGGTTTTATGCAGCACCCCAACTCACCTTTACCCTTAAGCAAGCATAAGTTGGTTTTCTAAATTTGAGACCCTGTTCTGTTCTGTAATTCAGTTCCTGTGTAGCCAAGTTTCCATTCCGTGTATTACTGATATCTTATGATGTTTCTTTTTCTGTGTGACTTATTTCAGTTAGAATCATCGTACCTGAATCCACTCATTGTGCTGCTAAGGGCCTGATGACACAGATTTCATTGCTGAGTGATATTGCTTTGTAAGTAAATACCACAACTTCTTTATCCATTTTTCACTTTCCGCGATGTTGAACTTGTATGGTAAACGAGGTTCTTGTAAACGGAGGCGTCCCAAACTTTGGGGTGGCTGTGTCTTTTTGATTTTAATTTCCCTAAGCTATAGGACCATAAGTGGAAGTGCCCTAGGCTCTGTTGCTTTGTTTTTTAGATGTTTCAGGAAACACCATACACTTCTCCTGTGTGTCTGTTGGCAATTTACATCCCGCCCATCAGCATAACAAGGCTCCCAGTTCTCCATGGCCTGTCCTGCCTTTCTGGATGTTACACTTTTTTCAGATGGCCCTTTGGACCGGGGGGAAGTGAGACTTCATTGTAGTGCAGATTTCCTTTGCAAGCCTGCTTGGTTGGCCAAAAAGGGCGTATGCGTTTTTTCCTGAATATATTCAGGAAAAAACGCATACGCCCTTTTTGGCCAAGTGCATCATTGTGGACGTTCTGCCTCTTTTCCTATGCTTTCAATGCAATTCCAGTCTACCTCCTGAAATCGGTTTCCAGCAATTCTGCCCCGCTTTCAAGTCCTCTTGGCAGCCTTACTTCAGTATATGTTTGGACGATAGCTGTCATTTATAACTCTGCATGTTTGTGAATTACAGTGCCCCTGAGCTCCTTTCTTCAACTCGCTTTCTTGTGACCTGGCCGCAACACCACAGGATGTCTTAAGGCCCTAATCTGGTTCTGGCACGGCACGCTGAGCCTTTGGTTAATTCCTCTTCCTGGTGGGAAATGAGAGTTAAATTTGCCCATCCAGACACCTCCAGCTAGTCTCTCATTGGTTCTCGCTATTCCTGTTCATCTTCCACAGAAATTGTAAACTGGGCCAAACAGGAGGTTAAAGGGACTGACTCTCCAAGTCGGGAGAGTGTTAGTAAAGCGTCTGGAATGTTGCACCCGAGTACAAGGGGAGGAAAACTGAGACATATTTGAACACGTCTCCCGTTCACATGGTTGATCATACTTGGGTTCCACATGCATGTTTTAGCTGAAGGAAGAATACCTTAAACCTGGGTAGTTGAAACCTGTGGAATGGGTACCATGCAATATGACTTCAAAGGGTCTTCATTTGCTCACGAACCTCTCCAATCCTATCACTGCTGCGTTTATGCCCCTGTACACATGCTTGATTCTCTTTCGGAGACATAGCAATCCATAGGTTTTAAGATACTTACTAGTCAGGTACATTCTTAGGCGTTTAATATGGGGTGTTGAGTCCATTTCGTTGAGCAAGGAGTAGCTCTTGTCTATTCCATATTTGGCTTAAGGAACTTTATCTGTGCTCATTTCAATCTCTGGTTTTATGCAGCACCCCAACTCACCTTTACCCTTAAGCAAGCATAAGTTGGTTTTCTAAATTTGAGACCCTGTTCTGTTCTGTAATTCAGTTCCTGTGTAGCCAAGTTTCCATTCCGTGTATTACTGATATCTTATGATGTTTCTTTTTCTGTGTGACTTATTTCAGTTAGAATCATCGTACCTGAATCCACTCATTGTGCTGCTAAGGGCCTGATGACACAGATTTCATTGCTGAGTGATATTGCTTTGTAAGTAAATACCACAACTTCTTTATCCATTTTTCACTTTCCGCGATGTTGAACTTGTACTGTAAACGAGGTTCTTGTAAACAGAGCCGTTCGAAACTTTGGGGTGGCTGTGTCTTTTTGATTTTAATTTCCCTAAGCTATAGGACCATAAGTGGAAGTGCCCTAGGCTCTGTTGCTTTGTTTTTTAGATGTTTCAGGAAACACCATACACTTCACCCGAGTGGCTGTTGGCAATTCACATCCCTCCCATCAGCATAACAAGGCTCCCAGTTCTCCATGGCCTGTCCTGCCTTTCTGGATTTTACACTTTTTTCAGATGGCCCTTTTGACCGGGGGGAAGTGAGACTTCATTGTAGTGCAGATTTCCTTTGCAAGCTTGCTTGGTTGGCCAAAAAGGGCGTATGCGTTTTTTCCTGAATATATTCAGGAAAAAACGCATACGCCCTTTTTGGCCAAGTGCATCATTGTGGACGTTCTGCCTCTTTTCCTATGCTTTCAATGCAATTCCAGTCTACCTCCTGAAATCGGTTTCCTGCAATTCTGCCCCGCTTTCAAGTCCTCTTGGCAGCCTTACTTCAGTCTATTTTTGGACGATAGCTGTCATTTATAACTCTGCAGGTTTGTGAATTACAGTGCCCCTGAGCTCCTTTCTTCAACTCGCTTTCTTGTGACCTGGCCGCAACACCGCAGGATGGCTTCAGGCCCTAATCTGGTTCCGGCCCGGCATGCTGAGCCTTTGGTTAATTCCTCTTCCTGGTGGGAAATGAGAGTTAAATTTGCCCGTCCAGACACCTCCAGCTAGCCTCTCATTGGTTCTCGCTATTCCTGTTCAACTTCCGCAGAAATTGCAAACTGGGCCAAACAGGAGGTTAAAGGGACTGACTCTCCAAGTCGGGAGAGTGTTAGTAAAGCGTCTGGAATGTTGCACCCGAGAACCAGGGTACGAAAACTGAGAAATATTTGAACACGTCTCCCGTTCACATGGTTGATCATACTCTGGGTTCCACATGCATGTTTTAGCTGAAGGAAGAATACCTTAAACCTGGAGAGTTGAGACCCGTGTAATGGGTACCATGCAATATGACTTCAAAGGGTCTTCATTTGCTCACCGAACTTCTCCAACCCTATCACTGCTGCGTTTATGCCCCTGTACACATGCTTGATTCTCTTTTGGAGACATAGCAATCCATAGATTTTAAGATACTTACCAGTCAGGTACATTCTTAGGCGTTTAATATGCGGTGTTGAGTCCATTTCGTTGAGCAAGGAGTAGCTCTTGTCTATCCCATATTTGGCTTAAGGAACTTTATCTGTGCTCATTTCAATCTCTGGTTTTATGCAGCACCCCAACTCACCTTTCCCCTTAAGCAAGCAGAAGTTGGTTTTCTAAATTTGAGACCCTGTTCTGTTTTGGAATGCAGTTCCTGTGTAGCCAAGTTTACATTCCGTGTATTAGTGATATCTTATGATGTTTCTTCTTCTGTGTGACTTATTTCAGTTAGAATCATCGTACCTGAATCCACTCATTGTGCTGTTAAGGGCCTGATGACACAGATTTCATTGCTGAGTGATACTGCATTGTACGTAAGTACCACAAGTTCTTTATCCATTTTTCACTTTCTGTGATATTGAACTTGTACGGTAAACGAGGTTCTTGTAAACGGAGGCGTCCCAAACTTTGCGGCGGCTGTGTCTTTTTGATTTTAATTTCCCTAAGCTATAGGACCATAAGTGGAAGTGCCCTAGGCTCTTTTGCTTTGTTTTTTAGATGTTTCAGGAAACACCATACACTTCTCCCGAGTGGTTGTTGGCAATTTACATCCCGCCCATCAGCATAACAAGGCTCCCAGTTCTCCATGGCCTGTCCTGCCTTTCTGGATTTTACACTTTTTTCAGATGGCCCTTTTGACCGGGGGGAAGTGAGACTTCATTGTAGTGCAGATTTCCTTTGCAAGCTTGCTTGGTTGGCCAAAAAGGGCGTATGCGTTTTTTCCTGAATATATTCAGGAAAAAAACGCATACGCCCTTTTTGGGCAAGTGCATCATTGTGGACGTTCTGCCTCTTTTCCTATGCTTTCAATGCAATTCCAGTCTACCTCCTGAAATCGGTTTCCTGCAATTCTGTCCCGCTTTCAAGTCCTCTTGGCAGCCTTACTTCAGTGTATTTTTGGACGATAGCTGTCATTTATAACTCTGCAGGTTTGTGAATTACAGTGCCCCTGAGCTCCTTTCTTCAACTCGCTTTCTTGTGAGCTGGCCGCAACACCGCAGGATGGCTTCAGGCCCTAATCTGGTTCCGGCCCGACATGATGAGCCTTTGGTTAATTCCTCTTCCTGGTGGGAAATGAGAGTTAAATTTGCCCGTTCAGAGACCTCCAGCTAGTCTCTCATTGGTTCTCGCTATTCCTGTTCATCTTCCGCAGAAATTGCAAACTGGGCCAAACAGGAGGTTAAAGGGACTGACTCTCCAAGTCGGGAGAGTGTTAGTAAAGCGTCTGGAATGTTGCACCCGAGTACCAGGTGAGGAAAACTGAGACATATTTGAACACGTCTCCCGTTCACATGGTTGATCATACTCTGGGTTCCACATGCATGTTTTAGCTGAAGGAAGAATACCTAAAACCTGGGTAGTTGAAACCCGTGGAATGGGTACCATGCAATATGACTTCAAAGGGTCTTCATTTGCTCACCGAACTTCTCCAACCCTATCACTGCTGCGTTTATGCCCCTGTACACACGCTTGATTCTCTTTTGGAGACATAGCAATCCATAGGTTTTAAGATACTTACTAGTCAGGTACATTCTTAGGCGTTTAATATGGGGTGTTGAGTCCATTTCGTTGAGCAAGGAGTAGCTCTTGTCTATTCCATATTTGGCTTAAGGAACTTTATCTGTGCTCATTTCAATCTCTGGTTTTATGCAGCACCCCAACTCACCTTTCCCCTTAAGCAACCATAAGTTGGTTTTCTAAATTTGAGACCCTGTTCTGTTTTGGAATGCAGTTCCTGTGTAGCGAAGTTTACATTCCGTGTATTAGTGATATCTTATGATGTTTCTTTTTCTGTGTGACTTATTTCAGTTAGAATCATCGTACCTGAATCCACTCATTATGCTGCTACGGGCCTGATGACATAGATTTCATTGCTGAGTGATACTGCATTGTACGTAAGTACCACAAGTTCTTTATCCATTTTTTTCTTTCTGTGATATTGAACTTGTACGGTAAACGAGGTTCTTGTAAACGGAGGCGTCCCAAATTTTGGGGTGGCTGTGTCTTTTTGATTTTAATTTCCCTAAGCTATAGGACCATAAGTGGAAGTGCCCTAGGCTCTGTTGCTTTGTTTTTTAGATGTTTCAGGAAACACCATACACTTCTCCTGAGTGTCTGTTGGCAATTCACATCCCGCCCATCAGCATAACAAGGCTCCCAGTTCTCAATGGCCTGTTGCCTTTCTGGATTTTACACTTTTTTCAGATGGCCCTTTTGACCGGGGGGAAGTGAGACTTCATTGTAGTGCAGATTTCCTTTGCAAGCTTGCTTGGTTGGCCAAAAAGGGCGTATGCGTTTTTTCCTGAATATATTCAGGAAAAAACGCATACGCCCTTTTTGGCCAAGTGCATCATTGTGGACGTTCTGCCTCTTTTCCTATGCTTTCAATGCAATTCCAGTCTACCTCCTGAAATCGGTTTCCTGCAATTCTGCCCCGCTTTCAAGTCCTCTTGGCAGCCTTACTTCAGTGTATTTTTGGACGATAGCTGTCATTTATAACTCTGCAGGTTTGTGAATTACAGTGCCCCTGAGCTCCTTTCTTCAACTCGCTTTCTTGTGACCTGGCCACAACACCGCAGGATGGCTTCAGGCCTTAATCTGGTTCCGGCATGGCATGCTGAGCCTTTGGTTAATTCCTCTTCCTGGTGGAAAATGAGAGTTAAATTTGCCCGTCCAGACACCTCCAGCTAGCCTCTCATTGGTTCTCGCTATTCCTGTTCATCTTCCGCAGAAATTGCAAACTGGGCCAAACAGGAGGTTAAAGGGACTGACTCTCCAAGTCGGGAGAGTGTTAGTAAAGCATCTGGAATGTTGCACCCGAGTACCAGGGGAGGAAAACTGAGACATATTTGAACATGTCTCCCATTCACATGGTTGATCATACTCTGGGTTCCACATGCATGTTTTAGCTGAAGGAAGAATACCTTAAACCTGGAGAGTTGAGACCCGTGGAATGGGTACCATGCAATATGACTTCAAAGGGTCTTCATATGCTCACCGAACCTCTCCAATCCTATCACTGCTGCGTTTATGCCCCTGTACACATGCTTGATTCTCTTTCGGAGACATAGCAATCCATAGGTTTTAAGATACTTACTAGTCAGGTACATTCTTAGGCGTTTAATATGCGGTGTTGAGTCCATTTCGTTGAGCAAGGAGTAGCTCTTGTCTATTCCATATTTGGCTTAAGGAACTTTATCTGTGCTCATTTCAATCTCTGGTTTTATGCAGCACCCCAACTCACCTTTACCCTTAAGCAAGCATAAGTTCGTTTTCTAAATTTGAGACCCTGTTCTGTTCTGTAATTCAGTTCCTGTGTAGCCAAGTTTCCATTCCGTGTATTACTGATATCTTATTATGTTTCTTTTTCTGTGTGACTTATTTCAGTTAGAATCATCATACCTGAATCCACTCATTGTGCTGCTAAGGGCCTGATGACATAGATTTCATTGCTGAGTGATATTGCTTTGTAAGTAAATACCACAACTTCTTTATCCATTTTTCACTTTCTGCGATGTTGAACTTGTACTGTAAACGAGGTTCTTGTAAACAGAGGCATCCCAAACTTTGGGGTGGCTGTGCCTTTTTGATTTTAATTTCCCTAAGCTATAGGACCATAAGTGGCAGTGCCCTAGGCTCTGTTGCTTTGTTTTTTAGATGTTTCAGGAAACACCATACACTTCTCCCGAGTGTCTGTTGGCAATTTACATCCCGCCCATCAGCATCACAAGGCTCCCAATTCTCCATGGCCTGTCCTGCCTTTCTGGATTTTACACTTTTTTCAGATGGCCCTTTTGACCGGGGGGAAGTGAGACTTTATTGTAGTGCAGATTTCCTTTGCAAGCTTGCTTGGTTGGCCAAAAAGGGCGTATGCGTTTTTTCCTGAATATATTCAGGAAAAAACGCATACGCCCTTTTTGGCCAAGTGCATCATTGTGGACGTTCTGCCTCTTTTCCTATGCTTTCAATGCAATTCCAGTCTACCTCCTGAAATCGGTTTCCTGCAATTCTGCCCCGCTTTCAAGTCCTCTTGGCAGCCTTACTTCAGTCTATTTTTGGACGATAGCTGTCATTTATAACTCTGCAGGTTTGTGAATTACAGTGCCCCTGAGCTCCTTTCTTCAACTCGCTTTCTTTTGAGCTGGCCGCAACACCGCAGGATGGCTTCAGGCCCTAATCTGATTCCGGTACGGCACGCTGAGCCTTTGGTTATTTCCTCTTCCTGGTGGGAAATGAGAGTTAAATTTGCCCGTCCAGACACCTCCAGCTAGCCTCTCATTGGTTCTCGCTATTCCTGTTCATCTTCCGCAGAAATTGCAAACTGGGCCAAACAGGAGGTTAAAGGCGCTGACTCTCCAAGTGGGGAGAGTGTTAGTAAAGCGTCTGGAATGTTGCACCCGAGTACCAGGGTACGAAAACTGAGACATATTTGAACACGTCTCCCGATCACATGGTTGATCATACTCTGGGTTCCACATGCATGTTTTAGCTGAAGGAAGAATACCTAAAACCTGGGTAGTTGAAACCCGTAGAATGGGTACCATGCAATATGACTTCAAAGGGTCTACATTTGCTCACTGAACATCTCCAATCCTATCACTGCTGCGTTTATGCCCCTGTACACATGCTTGATTCTCTTTCGGAGACATAGCAATCCATAGGTTTTAAGATACTTACTAGTCAGGTACATTCTTAGGCGTTTAATATGCGGTGTTGAGTCCATTTCGTTGAGCAAGGAGTAGCTCTTGTCTATTCCATATTTGGCTTAAGGAACTTTATCTGTGCTCATTTCAATCTCTGGTTTTATGCAGCACCCCAACTCACCTTTCCCCTTAAGCAAGCATAAGTTGGTTTTCTAAATTTGAGACCCTGTTCTGTTCTGTAATTCAGTTCCTGTGTAGCCAAGTTTACATTCCGTGTATTAGTGATATCTTATGATGTTTCTTTTTCTGTGTGACTTATTTCAGTTAGAATCATCGTACCTGAATCCACTCATTATGCTGCTACGGGCCTGATGACATAGATTTCATTGCTGAGTGATACTGCATTGTACGTAAGTACCACAAGTTCTTTATCCATTTTTCACTTTCTGTGATATTGAACTTGTACGGTAAACGAGGTTCTTGTAAACGGAGGCGTCCCAAACGTTGGGGTGGCTGTGTCTTTTTGATTTTAATTTCCCTAAGCTATAGGACCATAAGTGGAAGTGCCCTAGGCTCTGTTGCTTTGTTTTTTAGATGTTTCAGGAAACACCATACACTTCTCCAGAGTGTCTGTTGGCAATTTACATCCTGCCCATCAGCATAACAAGGCTCCCAGTTCTCCATGGCCTGTCCTGCCTTTCTGGATTTTACACTTTTTTCAGATGGCCCTTTTGACCGGGGGGAAGTGAGACTTCATTGTAGTGCAGATTTCCTTTGCAAGCTTGCTTGGTTGGCCAAAAAGGGCGTATGCGTTTTTTCCTGAATATATTCAGGAAAAAACGCATACGCCCTTTTTGGCCAAGTGCATCATTGTGGACGTTCTGCCTCTTTTCCTATGCTTTCAATGCAATTCCAGTCTACCTCCTGAAATCGGTTTCCTGCAATTCTGCCCCGCTTTCAAGTCCTCTTGGCAGCCTTACTTCAGTCTATTTTTGGACGATAGCTGTCATTTATAACTCTGCAGGTTTGTGAATTACAGTGCCCCTGAACTCCTTTATTCAACTCGCTTTCTTGTGACCTGGCTGCAACACCGCAGGATGGCTTCAGGCCCTAATCTGGTTCTGGCACGGCACGCTGAGCCTTTGGTTATTTCCTCTTCCTGGTGGGAAATGCGAGTTAAATTTGCCCGTCCAGACACCTCCAGCTAGTCTCTCATTGGTTCTCGCTATTCCTGTTCATCTTCCGCAGAAATTGCAAACTGGGCCAAACAGGAGGTTAAAGGCGCTGACTCTCCAAGTGGGGAGAGTGTTAGTAAAGCGTCTGGAATGTTGCACCCGAGTACCAGGGGAGGAAAACTGAGACATATTTGAACACGTCTCCCGTTCACATGGTTGATCATACTTGGGTTCCACATGCATGTTTTAGCTGAAGGAAGAATACCTTAAACCTGGAGAGTTAAGACCCGTGTAATGGGTACCATGCAATATGACTTCAAAGGGTCTTCATTTGCTCACCGAACCTCTCCAATCCTATCACTGCTGCGTTTATGCCCCTGTACACATGCTTGATTCTCTTTCGGAGACATAGCAATCCATAGGTTTTAAGATACTTACTAGTCAGGTACATTCTTAGGCGTTTAATATGCGGTGTTGAGTCCATTTTGTTGAGCAAGGAGTAGCTCTTGTCTATTCCATATTTGGCTTAAGGAACTTTATCTGTGCTCATTTCAATCTCTAGTTTTATGCAGCACCACAACTCACCTTTACCCTTAAGCAAGCATAAGTTGGTTTTCTAAATTTGAGACCCTGTTCTGTTCTGTAATTCAGTTCCTGTGTAGCCAAGTTTCCATTCCGTGTATTACTGATATCTTATGATGTTTCTTTTTCTGTGTGACTTATTTCAGTTAGAATCATCATACCTGAGTCCACTCATTGTGCTGCTAAGGGCCTGATGACATAGATTTCATTGCTGAGTGATATTGCTTTGTAAGTAAATACCACAACTTCTTTATCCATTTTTCACTTTCTGCGATGTTGAACTTGTACTGTAAACGAGGTTCTTGTAAACAGAGGCATCCCAAACTTTGGGGTGGCTGTGCCTTTTTGATTTTAATTTCCCTAAGCTATAGGACCATAAGTGGCAGTGCCCTAGGCTCTGTTGCTTTGTTTTTTAGATGTTTCAGGAAACACCATACACTTCTCCCGAGTGTCTGTTGGCAATTTACATCCCGCCCATCAGCATCACAAGGCTCCCAATTCTCCATGGCCTGTCCTGCCTTTCTGGATTTTACACTTTTTTCAGATCGCCCATTTGACCGGGGGGGAAGTGAGACTTCATTGTAGTGCAGATTTCCTTTGCAAGCTTGCTTGGTTGGCCAAAAAGGGCGTATGCGTTTTTTCCTGAATATATTCAGGTAAAAACGCATACGCCCTTTTTGGGCAAGTGCATCATTGTGGACGTTCTGCCTCTTTTCCTATGCTTTCAATGCAATTCCAGTCTACCTCCTGAAATCGGTTTCCTGCAATTCTGCCCCGCTTTCAAGTCCTCTTGGCAGCCTTACTTCAGTCTATTTTTGGACGATAGCTGTCATTTATAACTCTGCAGGTTTGTGAATTACAGTGCCCCTGAGCTCCTTTCTTCAACTCGCTTTCTTTTGAGCTGGCCGCAACACCGCAGGATGGCTTCAGGCCCTAATCTGATTCCGGTACGGCACGCTGAGCCTTTGGTTATTTCCTCTTCCTGGTGGGAAATGAGAGTTAAATTTGCCCGTCCAGACACCTCCAGCTAGCCTCTCATTGGTTCTCGCTATTCCTGTTCATCTTCCGCAGAAATTGCAAACTGGGTCAAACAGGAGGTTAAAGGCGCTGACTCTCCAAGTGGGGAGAGTGTTAGTAAAGCGTCTGGAATGTTGCACCCGAGTACCAGGGTACGAAAACTGAGACATATTTGAACACGTCTCCCGATCACATGGTTGATCATACTCTGGGTTCCACATGCATGTTTTAGCTGAAGGAAGAATACCTAAAACCTGGGTAGTTGAAACCCGTAGAATGGGTACCATGCAATATGACTTCAAAGGGTCTACATTTGCTCACTGAACATCTCCAATCCTATCACTGCTGCGTTTATGCCCCTGTACACATGCTTCATTCTCTTTCGGAGACATAGCAATCCATAGGTTTTAAGATACTTACTAGTCAGGTACATTCTTAGGCGTTTAATATGCGGTGTTGAGTCCATTTCGTTGAGCAAAGAGTAGCTCTTGTCTATTCCATATTTGGCTTAAGGAACTTTATCTGTGCTCATTTCAATCTCTGGTTTTATGCAGCACCCCAACTCACCTTTCCCCTTAAGCAAGCATAAGTTGGTTTTCTAAATTTGAGACCCTGTTCTGTTCTGTAATTCAGTTCCTGTGTAGCCAAGTTTACATTCCGTGTATTAGTGATATCTTATGATGTTTCTTTTTCTGTGTGACTTATTTCAGTTAGAATCATCGTACCTGAATCCACTCATTATGCTGCTACGGGCCTGATGACATAGATTTCATTGCTGAGTGATACTGCATTGTACGTAAGTACCACAAGTTCTTTATCCATTTTTCACTTTCTGTGATATTGAACTTGTACGGTAAACGAGGTTCTTGTAAACGGAGGCGTCCCAAACGTTGGGGTGGCTGTGTCTTTTTGATTTTAATTTCCCTAAGCTATAGGACCATAAGTGGAAGTGCCCTAGGCTCTGTTGCTTTGTTTTTTAGATGTTTCAGGAAACACCATACACTTCTCCCGAGTGTCTGTTGGCAATTTACATCCCGCCCATCAGCATAAGAAGGCTCCCAGTTCTCCATGGCCTGTCCTGCCTTTCTGGATTTTACACTTTTTTCAGATGGCCCTTTTGACCGGGGGGAAGTGAGACTTCATTGTAGTGCAGATTTCCTTTGCAAGCTTGCTTGGTTGGCCAAAAAGGGCGTATGCGTTTTTTCCTGAATATATTCAGGAAAAAACGCATACGCCCTTTTTGGCCAAGTGCATCATTGTGGACGTTCTGCCTCTTTTCCTATGCTTTCAATGCAATTCCAGTCTACCTCCTGAAATCGGTTTCCTGCAATTCTGCCCCGCTTTCAAGTCCTCTTGGCAGCCTTACTTCAGTCTATTTTTGGACGATAGCTGTCATTTATAACTCTGCAGGTTTGTGAATTACAGTGCCCCTGAACTCCTTTCTTCAACTCGCTTTCTTGTGACCTGGCTGCAACACCGCAGGATGGCTTCAGGCCCTAATCTGGTTCTGGCACGGCACGCTGAGCCTTTGGTTATTTCCTCTTCCTGGTGGGAAATGCGAGTTAAATTTGCCCGTCCAGACACCTCCAGCTAGTCTCTCATTGGTTCTCGCTATTCCTGTTCATCTTCCGCAGAAATTGCAAACTGGGCCAAACAGGAGGTTAAAGGCGCTGACTCTCCAAGTGGGGAGAGTGTTAGTAAAGCGTCTGGAATGTTGCACCCGAGTACCAGGGGAGGAAAACTGAGACATATTTGAACACGTCTCCCGTTCACATGGTTGATCATACTTGGGTTCCACATGCATGTTTTAGCTGAAGGAAGAATACCTTAAACCTGGAGAGTTAAGACCCGTGTAATGGGTACCATGCAATATGACTTCAAAGGGTCTTCATTTGCTCACCGAACCTCTCCAATCCTATCACTGCTGCGTTTATGCCCCTGTACACATGCTTGATTCTCTTTCGGAGACATAGCAATCCATAGGTTTTAAGATACTTACTAGTCAGGTACATTCTTAGGCGTTTAATATGGGGTGTTGAGTCCATTTCGTTGAGCAAGGAGTAGCTCTTGTCTATTCCATATTTGGCTTAAGGAACTTTATCTGTGCTCATTTCAATCTCTAGTTTTATGCAGCACCACAACTCACCTTTACCCTTAAGCAAGCATAAGTTGGTTTTCTAAATTTGAGACCCTGTTCTGTTCTGTAATTCAGTTCCTGTGTAGCCAAGTTTCCATTCCATGTATTACTGATATCTTATGATGTTTCTTTTTCTGTGTGACTTATTTCAGTTAGAATCATCATACCTGAATCCACTCATTGTGCTGCTAAGGGCCTGATGACATAGATTTCATTGCTGAGTGATATTGCTTTGTAAGTGAATACCACAACTTCTTTATCCATTTTTCACTTTCTGTGATGTTGAACTTGTACTGTAAACGAGGTTCTTGTAAACAGAGCCGTTCCAAACTTTGGGGTGGCTGTGTCTTTTTGATTTTAATTTCCCTAAGCTATAGGACCATAAGTGGAAGTGCCCTAGGCTCTGTTGCTTTGTTTTTTAGATGTTTCAGGAAACACCATACACTTCTCCCGAGTGGTTGTTGGCAATTTACATCCCGCCCATCAGCATAACAAGGCTCCCAGTTCTCAATGGCCTGTCCTGCCTTTTTGGATTTTACACTTTTTTCAGATGGCCCTTTTGACCGGGGGGAAGTGAGACTTCATTGTAGTGCAGATTTCCTTTGCCAGCTTGCTTGGTTGGCCAAAAAGGGCGTATGCGTTTTTTCCTGAATATATTCAGGAAAAAACGCATACGCCCTTTTTGGCCAAGTGCATCATTGTGGACGTTCTGCCTCTTTTCCTATGCTTTCAATGCAATTCCAGTCTACCTCCTGAAATCGGTTTCCTGCAATTCTGCCCCGCTTTCAAGTCCTCTTGGCAGCCTTACTTCAGTCTATTTTTGGACGATAGCTGTCATTTATAACTCTGCAGGTTTGTGAATTACAGTGCCCCTGAGCTCCTTTCTTCAACTCGCTTTCTTGTGACCTGGCCGCAACACCGCAGGATGGCTTCAGGCCCTAATCTGGTTCCGGCCCGGCATGCTGAGCCTTTGGTTAATTCCTCTTCCTGGTGGGAAATGAGAGTTAAATTGGCCCGTCCAGACACCTCCAGCTAGCCTCTCATTGGTTCTCGCTATTCCTGTTCATCTTCCGCAGAAATTGCAAACTGGGCCAAACAGGAGGTTAAAGGGACTGACTCTCCAAGTCGGGAGAGTGTTAGTAAAGCGTCTGGAATGTTGCACCCGAGTACCAGGGGAGGAAAACTGAGACATATTTGAACACGTCTCCCGTTCACATGGTTGATCATACTCTGGGTTCCACATGCATGTTTTAGCTGAAGGAAGAATACCTTAAACCTGGAGAGTTGAGACCCGTGGAATGGGTACCCTGCAATATGACTTCAAAGGGTCTTCATTTGCTCACCGAACCTCTCCAATCCTATCACTGCTGCGTTTATGCCCCTGTACACACGCTTGATTCTCTTTTGGAGACATAGCAATCCATAGGTTTTAAGATACTTACTAGTCAGGTACATTCTTAGGCGTTTAATATGCGGTGTTGAGTCCATTTCGTTGAGCAAGGAGTAGCTCTTGTCTATTCCATATTTGGCTTAAGGAACTTTATCTGTGCTCATTTCAATCTCTGGTTTTATGCAGCACCCCAACTCACCTTTCCCCTTAAGCAAGCATAAGTTGGTTTTCTAAATTTGAGACCCTGTTCTGTTCTGTAATTCAGTTCCTGTGTAGCCAAGTTTACATTCCGTGTATTAGTGATATCTTATGATGTTTCTTTTTCTGTGTGACTTATTTCAGTTAGAATCATCATACCTGAATCCACTCATGATGCTGCTACGGGCCTGATGACATAGATTTCATTGCTGAGTGATACTGCATTGTACGTAAGTACCACAAGTTCTTTATCCATTTTTCACTTTCTGTGATATTGAACTTGTACGGTAAACGAGGTTGTTGTAAACAGAGGCGTCCCAAACTTTGGGGTGGCTGTGTCTTTTTGATTTTAATTTCCCTAAGCTATAGGACCATAAGTGGAAGTGCCCTAGGCTCTGTTGTTTTGTTTTTTAGATGTTTCAGGAAACACCATACACTTCTCCCGAGTGTCTGTTGGCAATTTACATCCCGCCCATCAGCATAACAAGGCTCCCAGTTCTCCATGGCTTGTCCTGCCTTTCTGGATTTTACACTTTTTTCAGATGGCCCTTTTGACCGGGGGGAAGTGAGACTTCATTGTAGTGCAGATTTCCTTTGCAAGTTTGCTTGGTTGGCCAAAAAGGGCGTATGCGTTTTTTCCTGAATATATTCAGGAAAAAACGCATACGCCCTTTTTGGCCAAGTGCATCATTGTGGACGTTCTGCCTCTTTTCCTATGCTTTCAATGCAATTCCAGTCTACCTCCTGAAATCGGTTTCCTGCAATTCTGCCCCGCTTTCAAGTCCTCTTGGCAGCCTTACTTCAGTCTATTTTTGGACGATAGCTGTCATTTATAACTCTGCAGGTTTGTGAATTACAGTGCCCTGAGCTCCTTTCTTCAACTCGCTTTCTTGTGACCTGGCCGCAACACCGCAGGATGTCTTCAGGCCCTAATCTGGTTCTGGCACGGCACGCTGAGCCTTTGGTTAATTCCTCTTCCTGGTGGGAAATGAGAGTTAAATTTGCACATCCAGACACCTCCAGCTAGTCTTTCATTGGTTCTCGCTATTCCTGTTCATCTTCCACAGAAATTGCAAACTGGGCCAAACAGGAGGTTAAAGGGACTGACTCTCCAAGTCGGGAGAGTGTTAGTAAAGCGTCTGGAATGTTGCACCCAAGTACCAGGGTACGAAAACTGAGACATATTTGAACACGTCTCCCGATCACATGGTTGATCATACTCTAGGTTCCACATGCATGTTTTAGCTGAAGGAAGAATACCTTAAACCTGGGTAGGTGAAACCCGTGGAATGGGTACCGTACAATATGACTTCAAAGGGTCTTCATTTGCTCACCGAACCTCTCCAATCCTATCACTGCTGCGTTTATGCCCCTGTACACATGCTTGATTCTCTTTCGGAGACATAGCAATCCATAGGTTTTAAGATACTTACTAGTCAGGTACATTCTTAGGCGTTTAATATGCGGTGTTGAGTCCATTTCGTTGAGCAAGGAGTAGCTCTTGTCTATTCCATATTTGGCTTAAGGAACTTTATCTGTGCTCATTTCAATCTCTGGTTTTATGCAGCACCCCAACTCACCTTTACCCTTAAGCAAGCATAAGTTGGTTTTCTAAATTTGAGACCCTGTTCTGTTCTGTAATTCAGTTCCTGTGTAGCCAAGTTTCCATTCCGTGTATTACTGATATCTTATGATGTTTCTTTTTCTGTGTGACTTATTTCAGTTAGAATCATCATACCTGAATCCACTCATTGTGCTGCTAAGGGCCTGATGACATAGATTTCATTGCTGAGTGATATTGCTTTGTAAGTGAATACCACAACTTCTTTATCCATTTTTCACTTTCTGCGATGTTGAACTTGTACTGTAAACGAGGTTCTTGTAAACAGAGCCATTCCAAACTTTGGGGTGGCTGTGTCTTTTTGATTTTAATTTCCCTAAGCTATAGGACCATAAGTGGAAGTGCCCTAGGCTCTGTTGCTTTGCTTTTTAGATGTTTCAGGAAACACCATACACTTCTCCCAAGTGGTTGTTGGCAATTTACATCCCGCCCATCAGCATAACAAGGCTCCCAGTTCTCCATGGCCTGTCCTGCCTTTCTGGAGTTTACACTTTTTTCAGATGGCCCTTTTGACCGGGGGGAAGTGAGACTTCATTGTAGTGCAGATTTCCTTTGCAAGCTTGCTTGGTTGGCCAAAAAGGGCGTATGCGTTTTTTCCTGAATATATTCAGGAAAAAACGCATACGCCCTTTTTGGCCAAGTGCATCATTGTGAACGTTCTGCCTCTTTTCCTATGCTTTCAATGCAATTCCAGTCTACCTCCTGAAATCGGTTTCCTGCAATTCTGCCCCGCTTTCAAGTCCTCTTGGCAGCCTTACTTCAGTCTATTTTTGGACGATAGCTGTCATTTATAACTCTGCAGGTTTGTGAATTACAGTGCCCCTGAGCTCCTTTCTTCAACTCGCTTTCTTGTGACCTGGCCGCAACACCGCAGGATGGCTTCAGGCCCTAATCTGGTTCCGGCCCGGCATGCTGAGCCTTTGGTTAATTCCTCTTCCTGGTGGGAAATGAGAGTTAAATTTGCCCGTCCAGACACCTCCAGCTAGCCTCTCATTGGTTCTCGCTATTCCTGTTCATCTTCCGCAGATATTGCAAACTGGGCCAAACAGGAGGTTAAAGGGACTGACTCTCCAAGTCGGGAGAGTGTTAGTAAAGCGTCTGGAATGTTGCACCCGAGTACCAGGGTAGGAAAACTGAGACATATTTGAACACGTCTCCCGTTCACATGGTTGATCATACTTGGGTTCCACATGCATGTTTTAGCTGAAGGAAGAATACCTTAAACCTGGAGAGTTAAGACCCGTGTAATGGGTACCATGCAATATGACTTCAAAGGGTCTTCATTTGCTCACCGAACCTCTCCAATCCTATCACTGCTGCGTTTATGCCCCTGTACACATGCTTGATTCTCTTTCGGAGACATAGCAATCCATAGGTTTTAAGATACTTACTAGTCAGGTACATTCTTAGGCGTTTAATATGCGGTGTTGAGTCCATTTCGTTGAGCAAGGAGTAGCTCTTGTCTATTCCATATTTGGCTTAAGGAACTTTATCTGTGCTCATTTCAATCTCTGGTTTTATGCAGCACCCCAACTCACCTTTACCCTTAAGCAAGCATAATTTGGTTTTCTAAATTTGAGACCCTGTTCTGTTCTGTAATTCAGTTCCTGTGTAGCCAAGTTTCCATTCCGTGTATTACTGATATCTTATGATGTTTCTTTTTCTGTGTGACTTATTTCAGTTAGAATCATCATACCTGAATCCACTCATTGTGCTGCTAAGGGCCTGATGACATAGATTTCATTGCTGAGTGATATTGCTTTGTAAGTGCATACCACAACTTCTTTATCCATTTTTCACTTTCTGCGATGTTGAACTTGTACTGTAAACGAGGTTCTTGTAAACAGAGCCGTTCCAAACTTTGGGGTGGCTGTGTCTTTTTGATTTTAATTTCCCTAAGCTATAGGACCATAAGTGGAAGTGCCCTAGGCTCTGTTGCTTTGTTTTTTAGATGTTTCAGGAAACACCATACACTTCTCCCGAGTGGTTGTTGGCAATTTACATCCCGCCCATCAGCATAACAAGGCTCCCAGTTCTCCATGGCCTGTCCTGCCTTTCTGGATTTTACACTTTTTTCAGATGGCCCTTTTGACCGGGGGGAAGTGAGACTTCATTGTAGTGCAGATTTCCTTTGCAAGTTTGCTTGGTTGGCCAAAAGGGCCTATGCGTTTTTTCCTGAATATATTCAGGAAAAAACGCATACGCCCTTTTTGGCCAAGTGCATCATTGTGGACGTTCTGCCTCTTTTCCTATGCTTTCAATGCAATTCCAGTCTACCTCCTGAAATCGGTTTCCTGCAATTCTGCCCCGCTTTCAAGTCCTCTTGGCAGCCTTACTTCAGTCTATTTTTGGACGATAGCTGTCATTTATAACTCTGCAGGTTTGTGAATTACAGTGCCCCTGAGCTCCTTTCTTCAACTCGCTTTCTTGTGACCTGGCCGCAACACCGCAGGATGGCTTCAGGCCCTAATCTGGTTCCGGCACGGCACGCTGAGCCTTTGGTTATTTCCTCTTCCTGGTGGGAAATGAGAGTTAAATTTGCCCGTCCAGACACCTCCAGCTAGTCTCTCATTGGTTCTCGCTATTCCTGTTCATCTTCCGCAGGAATTGCAAACTGGGCCAAACAGGAGGTTAAAGGCGCTGACTCTCCAAGTGGGGAGAGTGTTGGTAAAGCGTCTGGAATGTTGCACCCGAGTACAAGGGGAGGAAAACTGAGACATATTTGAACACGTCTCCCGTTCACATGGTTGATCATACTTGGGTTCCACATGCATGTTTTAGCTGAAGGAAGAATACCTTAAACCTGGAGAGTTAAGACCCGTGTAATGGGTACCATGCAATATGACTTCAAAGGGGCTTCATTTGCTCACCGAACCTCTCCAATCCTATCACTGCTGCGTTTATGCCCCTGTACACATGCTTGATTCTCTTTCGGAGACATAGCAATCCATAGGTTTTAAGATACTTACTAGTCAGGTACATTCTTAGGCGTTTAATATGCGGTGTTGATTCCATTTCGCTGAGCAAAGAGTAGCTCTTGTCTATTCCATATTTGGCTTAAGGAACTTTATCTGTGCTCATTTCAATCTCTGGTTTTATGCAACACCCCAACTCACCTTTCCCCTTAAGCAAGCATAAGTTGGTTTTCTAAATTTGAGACCCTGTTCTGTTCTGTAATTCAGTTCCTGTGTAGCCAAGTTTACATTCCGTGTATTAGTGATATCTTATGATGTTTCTTTTTCTGTGTGACTTATTTCAGTTAGAATCATCGTACCTGAATCCACTCATGATGCTGCTACGGGCCTGATGACATAGATTTCATTGCTGAGTGATACTGCATTGTACGTAAGTACCACAAGTTCTTTATCCATTTTTCACTTTCTGTGATATTGAACTTGTATGGTAAACGAGGTTCTTGTAAACAGAGGCTTCCCAAACTTTGGGGTGGCTGTGTCTTTTTGATTTTAATTTCCCTAAGCTATAGGACCATAAGTGGAAGTGCCCTAGGCTCTGTTGCTTTGTTTTTTAGATGTTTCAGGAAACACCATACACTTCT
Source organism: Delphinus delphis (assembly GCF_949987515.2). Lineage (NCBI taxonomy): Eukaryota > Metazoa > Chordata > Mammalia > Artiodactyla > Delphinidae > Delphinus > Delphinus delphis. The sequence continues at coordinate 165,500 of NW_027192952.1, read as the reverse complement.
CCCGAGTGGTTGTTGGCAATTTACATCCCGCCCATCAGCATAACAAGGCTCCCAGTTCTCCATGGCCTGTCCTGCCTTTCTGGATTTTACACTTTTTTCAGATGGCCCTTTTGACCGGGGGGAAGTGAGACTTCATTGTAGTGCAGATTTCCTTTGCAAGTTTGCTTGGTTGGCCAAAAAGGGCGTATGCGTTTTTTCCTGAATATATTCAGGAAAAAACGCATACGCCCTTTTTGGCCAAGTGCATCATTGTGGACGTTCTGCCTCTTTTCCTATGCTTTCAATGCAATTCCAGTCTACCTCCTGAAATCGGTTTCCTGCAATTCTGCCCCGCTTTCAAGTCCTCTTGGCAGCCTTACTTCAGTCTATTTTTGGACGATAGCTGTCATTTATAACTCTGCAGGTTTGTGAATTACAGTGCCCCTGAGCTCCTTTCTTCAACTCGCTTTCTTGTGACCTGGCCGCGACACCGCAGGATGGCTTCAGGCCCTAATCTGGTTCCGGCACGGCACGCTGAGCCTTTGGTTATTTCCTCTTCCTGGTGGGAAATGAGAGTTAAATTTGCCCGTCCAGACACCTCCAGCTAGTCTCTCATTGGTTCTCGCTATTCCTGTTCATCTTCCGCAGAAATTGCAAACTGGGCCAAACAGGAGGTTAAAGGCGTTGACTCTCCAAGTGGGGAGAGTGTTAGTAAAGCGTCTGGAATGTTGCACCCGAGTTCCAGGGGAGGAAAACTGAGACATATTTGAATACGTCTCCCGTTCACATGGTTGATCATACTTGGGTTCCACATGCATGTTTTAGCTGAAGGAAGAATACCTTAAACCTGGAGAGTTAAGACCCGTGTAATGGGTACCATGCAATATGACTTCAAAGGGTCTTCATTTGCTCACCGAACCTCTCCAATCCTATCACTGCTCCGTTTATGCCCCTGTACACATGCTTGATTCTCTTTCAGAGACATAGCAATCCATAGGTTTCAAGATACTTACTAGTCAGGTACATTCTAAGGCGTTTAATATGCGGTGTTGAGTCCATTTCGTTGAGCAAGGAGTAGCTCTTGTCTATTCCATATTTGGCTTAAGGAACTTTATCTGTGCTCATTTCAATCTCTGGTTTTATGCAGCACCCCAACTCACCTTTCCCCTTAAGCAAGCATAAGTTGGTTTTCTAAATTTGAGAACCTGTTCTGTTTTGGAATTCAGTTCCTGTGTAGCCAAGTTTACATTCCGTGTATTACTGATATCTTATGATGTTTCTTTTTCTGTGTGACTTATTTCAGTTAGAATCATCATACCTGAATCCACTCATTGTGCTGCTAAGGGCCTGATGACATAGATTTCATTGCTGAGTGATATTGCTTTGTAAGTAAATACCACAACTTCTTTATCCATTTTTCACTTTCTGCTATGTTGAACTTGTACTGTAAACGAGGTTCTTGTAAACAGAGGCGTCCCAAACTTTGGGGTGGCTGTGTCTTTTTGATTTTAATTTCCCTAAGCTATAGGACCATAAGTGGCAGTGCCCTAGGCTCTGTTGCTTTGTTTTTTAGATGTTTCAGGAAACACCATACACTTCTCCTGAGTGTCTGTTGGTAATTTACATCCCACCCATCAGCATAACAAGGCTCCCAGTTCTCCATGGCCTGTCCTGCCTTTCTGGATTTTACACTTTTTTCAGATGGCCCTTTTGACCGGGGGGAAGTGAGACTTCATTGTAGTGCAGATTTCCTTTGCAAGCTTGCTTGGTTGGCCAAAAAGGGCGTATGCGTTTTTTCCTGAATATATTCAGGAAAAAACGCATACGCCCTTTTTGGCCAAGTGCATCATTGTGGACGTTCTGCCTCTTTTCCTATGCTTTCAATGCAATTCCAGTCTACCTCCTAAAATCGGTTTCCTGCAATTCTGCCCCACTTTCAAGTCCTCTTGGCAGCCTTACTTCAGTCTATTTTTGGACGATAGCTGTCATTTATAACTCTGCAGGTTTGTGAATTACAGTGCCCCTGAGCTCGTTTCTTCAACTCGCTTTCTTGTGACCTGGCCGCAACACCGCAGGATGTCTTCAGGCCCTAATCTGGTTCTGGCACGGCACGCTGAGCCTTTGCTTAATTCCTCTTCCTGGTGGGAAATGAGAGTTAAATTTGCCCATCCAGACACCTCCAGCTAGTCTCTCATTGGTTCTCGCTATTCCTGTTCATCTTCCACAGAAATTGCAAACTGGGCCAAACAGGAGGTTAAAGGGACTGACTCTCCAAGTGGGGAGAGTGTTAGTAAAGCGTCTGGAATGTTGCACCCAAGTACCAGGGTACGAAAACTGAGACATATTTGAACACGTCTCCCGATCACATGGTTGATCATACTCTAGGTTCCACATGCATGTTTTAGCTGAAGGAAGAATACCTTAAACCTGGGTAGTTGAAACCCGTGGAATGGGTACCATGCAAAATGACTTCAAAGGGTCTTCATTTGCTCACGAACCTCTCCAATCCTATCACTGCTGCGTTTATGCCCCTGTACACATGCTTGATTCTCTTTCGGAGACATAGCAATCCATAGGTTTTAAGATACTTACTAGTCAGGTACATTCTTAGGCGTTTAATATGCGGTGTTGAGTCCATTTCGCTGAGCAAAGAGTAGCTCTTGTCTATTCCATATTTGGCTTAAGGAACTTTATCTGTGCTCATTTCAATCTCTGGTTTTATGCAGCACCCCAACTCACCTTTCCCCTTAAGCAAGCATAAGTTGGTTTTCTAAATTTGAGACCCTGTTCTGTTCTGTAATTCAGTTCCTGTGTAGCCAAGTTTACATTCCGTGTATTAGTGATATCTTATGATGTTTCTTTTTCTGTGTGACTTATTTCAGTTAGAATCATCGTACCTGAATCCACTCATGATGCTGCTACGGGCCTGATGACATAGATTTCATTGCTGAGTGATACTGCATTGTACGTAAGTACCAGAAGTTCTTTATCCATTTTTCACTTTCTGTGATATTGAACTTGTATGGTAAACGAGGTTCTTGTAAACAGAGGCGTCCCAAACTTTGGGGTGGCTGTGTCTTTTTGATTTTAATTTCCCTAAGCTATAGGACCATAAGGGGAAGTGCCCTAGGCTCTGTTGCTTTGTTTTTTAGATGTTTTAGGAAACACCATACACTTTTCCCGAGTGTCTGTTGGCAATTTACATCCCGCCCATCAGCATAACAAGGCTCCCAGTTCTCCATGGCCTGTCCTGCCTTTCTGGATTTTACACTTTTTTCAGATGGCCCTTTTGACCGGGGGGAAGTGAGACTTCATTGTAGTGCAGATTTCCTTTGCAAGTTTGCTTGGTTGGCCAAAAAGGGCGTATGCGATTTTTCCTGAATATATTCAGGAAAAAACGCATACGCCCTTTTTGGCCAAGTGCATCATTGTGGACGTTCTGCCTCTTTTCCTATGCTTTCAATGCAATTCCAGTCTACCTCCTGAAATCGGTTTCCTGCAATTCTGCCCCGCTTTCAAGTCCTCTTGGCAGCCTTACTTCAGTCTATTTTTGGACGATAGCTGTCATTTATAACTCTGCAGGTTTGTGAATTACAGTGCCCCTGAGCTCCTTTCTTCAACTCGCTTTCTTGTGACCTGGCCGCGACACCGCAGGATGGCTTCAGGCCCTAATCTGGTTCCGGCACGGCACGCTGAGCCTTTGGTTATTTCCTCTTCCTGGTGGGAAATGAGAGTTAAATTTGCCCGTCCAGACACCTCCAGCTAGTCTCTCATTGGTTCTCGCTATTCCTGTTCATCTTCCGCAGAAATTGCAAACTGGGCCAAACAGGAGGTTAAAGGCGTTGACTCTCCAAGTGGGGAGAGTGTTAGTAAAGCGTCTGGAATGTTGCACCCGAGTACCAGGGGAGGAAAACTGAGACATATTTGAATACGTCTCCCGTTCACATGGTTGATCATACTTGGGTTCCACATGCATGTTTTAGCTGAAGGAAGAATACCTTAAACCTGGAGAGTTAAGACCCGTGTAATGGGTACCATGCAATATGACTTCAAAGCGTCTTCATTTGCTCACCGAACCTCTCCAATCTTATCACTGCTCCGTTTATGCCCCTGTACACATGCTTGATTCTCTTTCAGAGACATAGCAATCCATAGGTTTCAAGATACTTACTAGTCAGGTACATTCTAAGGAGTTTAATATGCGGTGTTGAGTCCATTTCGTTGAGCAAGGAGTAGCTCTTGTCTATTCCATATTTGGCTTAAGGAACTTTATCTGTGCTCATTTCAATCTCTGGTTTTATGCAGCAACCCAGCTCACCTTTCCCCTTAAGCAAGCATAAGTTGGTTTTCTAAATTTGAGACCCTGTTCTGTTCTGTAATTCAGTTCCTGTGTAGCCAAGTTTACATTCCGTGTATTAGTGATATCTTATGATGTTTCTTTTTCTGTGTGACTTATTTCAGTTAGAATCATCATACCTGAATCCACTCATTGTGCTGCTAAGGGCCTGATGACATAGATTTCATTGCTGAGTGATATTGCTTTGTAAGTAAATACCACAACTTCTTTACCCATTTTTCACTTTCTGCGATGTTGAACTTGTACTGTAAACGAGGTTCTTGTAAACAGAGCCGTTCCAAACTTTGGGGTGGCTGTGTCTTTTTGATTTTAATTTCCCTAAGCTATAGGACCATAAGTGGAAGTGCCCTAGGTTCTGTTGCTTTGTTTTTTAGATGTTTCAGGAAACACCATACACTTCTCCCGAGTGGTTGTTGGCAATTTACATCCCGCCCATCAGCATAACAAGGCTCCCAGTTCTCCATGGCCTGTCCTGCCTTTCTGGATTTTACACTTTTTTCAGATGGCCCTTTTGACCGGGGGGAAGTGAGACTTCATTGTAGTGCAGATTTCCTTTGCAAGCTTGCTTGGTTGGCCAAAAAGGGCGTATGCGTTTTTTCCTGAATATATTCAGGAAAAAACGCATACGCCCTTTTTGGCCAAGTGCATCATTGTGGACGTTCTGCCTCTTTTCCTATGCTTTCAATGCAATTCTAGTCTACCTCCTGAAATCGGTTTCCTGCAATTCTGCCCCGCTTTCAAGTCCTCTTGGCAGCCTTACTTCAGTCTATTTTTGGACGATAGCTGTCATTTATAACTCTGCAGGTTTGTGAATTATAGTGCCCCTGAGCTCCTTTCTTCAACTCGCTTTCTTGTGACCTGGCCGCAACACCGCAGGATGGCTTCAGGCCCTAATCTGGTTCCAGCACGGCACGCTGAGCCTTTGGTTTTTTCCTCTTCCTGGTGGGAAATGAGAGTTAAATTTGCCCATCCAGACACCTCCAGCTAGTCTGTCATTGGTTCTCGCTATTCCTGTTCATCTTCCACAGAAATTGCAAACTGGGCCAAACAGGAGGTTAAAGGGACTGACTCTCCAAGTGGGGAGAGTGTTAGTAAAGCGTCTGCAATGTTGCACCCGAGTACCAGGGTACGAAAACTGAGACATATTTGAACACGTCTCCCGATCACATGGTTGATCATACTGTAGGTTCCACATGCATGTTTTAGCTGAAGGAAGAATACCTTAAACCTGGGTAGTTGAAACCCGTGGAATGGGTACCATGCAATATGACTTCAAAGGGTCTTCATTTGCTCACGAACCTCTCCAATCCTATCACTGCTGCGTTTATGCCCCTGTACACATGCTTGATTCTCTTTCGGAGACATAGCAATCCATAGGTTTTAAGATACTTACTAGTCAGGTACATTCTTAGGCGTTTAATATGCGGTGTTGAGTCCATTTCGTTGAGCAAGGAGTAGCTCTTGTCTATTCCATATTTGGCTTAAGGAACTTTATCTGTGCTCATTTCAATCTCTGGTTTTATGCAGCACCCCAACTCACCTTTCCCCTTAAGCAAGCATAAGTTGGTTTTCTAAATTTGAGACCCTGTTCTGTTCTGTAATTCAGTTCCTGTGTAGCCAAGTTTACATTCCGTGTATTACTGATATCTTATGATGTTTCTTTTTCTGTGTGACTTATTTCAGTTAGAATCATCATACCTGAATCCACTCATTGTGCTGCTAAGGGCCTGATGACATAGATTTCATTGCTGAGTGATATTGCTTTGTAAGTAAATACCACAACTTCTTTATCCATTTTTCACTTTCTGTGATGTTGAACTTGTACTGTAAACGAGGTTCTTGTAAACAGAGGCGTCCCAAACTTTGGGGTGGCTGTGTCTTTTTGATTTTAATTTCCCTAAGCTATATGACCATAAGTGGCAGTGCCCTAGGCTCTGTTGCTTTGTTTTTTAGATGTTTCAGGAAACACCATACACTTCTCCTGAGTGTCTGTTGGCAATTTACATCCCGCCCATCAGCATAACAAGGCTCCCAGTTCTCCATGGCCAGTCCTGCCTTTCTGGATTTTACACTTTCTTCAGATGGCCCTTTTGACCAGGGGGAAGTGAGACTTCATTGTAGTGCAGATTTCCTTTGCAAGCTTGCTTGGTTGGCCAAAAAGGGCGTATGCGTTTTTTCCTGAATATATTCAGGAAAAAACGCATACGCCCTTTTTGGCCAAGTGCATCATTGTGGACGTTCTGCCTCTTTTCCTATGCTTTCAATGCAATTCCAGTCTACCTCTTGAAATCGGTTTCCTGCAATTCTGCCCCGCTTTCAAGTCCTCTTGGCAGCCTTACTTCAGTCTATTTTTGGACGATAGCTGTCATTTATAACTCTGCAGGTTTGTGAATTACAGTGCCCCTGAGCTCCTTTCTTCAACTCGCTTTCTTGTGACCTGGCCGCGACACCGCAGGATGGCTTCAGGCCCTAATCTGGTTCCAGCACGGCACGCTGAATCTTTGGTTATTTCCTCTTCCTGGTGGGAAATGAGAGTTAAATTTGCCCATCCAGACACCTCCAGCTAGTCTCTCATTGGTTCTCGCTATTCCTGTTCATCTTCCACAGAAATTGCAAACTGGGCCAAACAGGAGGTTAAAGGGACTGACTCTCCAAGTGGGGAGAGTGTTAGTAAAGCGTCTGGAATGTTGCACCCGAGTACCAGCGTACGAAAACTGAGACATATTTGAACATGTCTCCCGATCACATGGTTGATCATACTGTAGGTTCCACATGCATGTTTTAGCTGAAGGAAGAATACCTTAAACCTGGAGAGTTGAGACACGTGTAATGGGTACCATGCAATATGACTTCAAAGGGTCTTCATTTGCTCACGAACCTCTCCAATCCTATCACTGCTGCGTTTATGCCCCTGTACACATGCTTGATTCTCTTTCGGAGACATAGCAATCCATAGGTTTTAAGATACTTACTAGTCAGGAACATTCTTAGGCGTTTAATATGGGGTGTTGAGTCCATTTCATTGAGCAAGGAGTAGCTCTTGTCTATTCCATATTTGGCTTAAGGAACTTTATCTGTGCTCATTTCAATCTCTGGTTTTATGCAGCACCCCAACTCACCTTTACCCTTAAGCAAGCATAAGTTGGTTTTCTAAATTTGAGACCCTGTTCTGTTCTGTAATTCAGTTCCTGTGTAGCCAAGTTTACATTCCGTGTATTACTGATATCTTATGATGTTTCTTTTTCTGTGTGACTTATTTCAGTTAGAATCATCATACCTGAATCCACTCATTGTGCTGCTAAGGGCCTGATGACACAGATTTCATTGCTGAGTGATATTGCTTTGTAAGTAAATACCACAACTTCTTTATCCATTTTTCACTTTCTGCGATGTTGAACTTGTACTGTAAACGAGGTTCTTGTAAACAGAGCCGTTCCAAACTTTGGGGTGGCTGTGTCTTTTTGATTTTAATTTCCCTAAGCTATAGGACCATAAGTGGAAGTGCCCTAGGTTCTGTTGCTTTGTTTTTTAGATGTTTCAGGAAACACCATACACTTCTCCCGAGTGTCTGTTGGCAATTTACATCCCGCCCATCAGCATAACAAGGCTCCCAGTTCTCCATGGCCTGTCCTGCCTTTCTGGATTTTACAGTTTTTTCAGATGGCCCTTTTGACCGGGGGGAAGTGAGACTTCATTGTAGTGCAGATTTCCTTTGCAAGCTTGCTTGGTTGGCCAAAAAGGGCGTATGCGTTTTTTCCTGAATATATTCAGGAAAAAACGCATACGCCCTTTTTGGCCAAGTGCATCATTGTGGACGTTCTGCCTCTTTTCCTATGCTTTCAATGCAATTCCAGTCTACCTCCTGAAATCGGTTTCCTGCAGTTCTGCCCCGCTTTCAAGTCCTCTTGGAAGGCTTACTTCAGTCTATTTTTGGACGATAGCTGTCATTTATAACTCTGCAGGTTTGTGAATTACAGTGCCCCTGAGCTCCTTTCTTCAACTCGCTTTCTTGTGACCTGGCCGCAACACCGCAGGATGGCTTCAGGCCCTAATCTGGTTCCGGCACGGCACGCTGAGCCTCTGGTTATTTCCTCTTCCTGGTGGGAAATGAGAGTTATATTTGCCCGTCCAGACACCTCCAGCTAGTCTCTCATTAGTTCTCGCTATTCCTGTTCATCTTCCGCAGAAATTGCAAACTGGGCCAAACAGGAGGTTAAAGGCACTGACTCTCCAAGTGGGGAGAGTGTTAGTAAAGCGTCTGGAATGTTGCACCCGAGTACCAGCGTACGAAAACTGAGACATATTTGAACGCGTCTACCGATCACATGGTTGATCATACTCTAGGTTCCACATGCATGTTTTAGCTGAAGGAAGAATACCTTAAACCTGGGTAGTTGAAACCCGTGGAATGGGTACCATGCAATATGACTTCAAAGGGTCTTCATTTGCTCACGAACCTCTCCAATCCTATCACTGCTGCGTTTATGCCCCTGTACACATGCTTGATTCTCTTTCGGAGACATAGCAATCCATAGGTTTTAAGATACTTACAAGTCAGGAACATTCTTAGGCGTTTAATATGGGGTGTTGAGTCCATTTCGTTGAGCAAGGAGTAGCTCTTGTCTATTCCATATTTGGCTTAAGGAACTTTATCTGTGCTCATTTCAATCTCTGGTTTTATGCAGCACCCCAACTCACCTTTACCCTTAAGCAAGTATAAGTTGGTTTTCTAAATTTGAGACCCTGTTCTGTTCTGTAATTCAGTTCCTGTGTAGCCAAGTTTACATTCCGTGTATTACTGATATCTTATGATGTTTCTTTTTCTGTGTGACTTATTTCAGTTAGAATCATCATACCTGAATCCACTCATTGTGCTGCTAAGGGCCTGATGACACAGATTTCATTGCTGAGTGATATTGCTTTGTAAGTAAATAACACAACTTTTTTATCCATTTTTCACTTTCTGCGATGTTGAACTTGTACTGTAAACGAGGTTCTTGTAAACAGAGCCGTTCCAAACTTTGGGGTGGCTGTGTCTTTTTGATTTTAAATTCCCTAAGCTATAGGACCATAAGTGGAACTGCCCTAGGCTCTGTTGCTTTGTTTTTTAGATGTTTCAGGAAACACCATACACTTCTCCCGAGTGGTTGTTGGCAATTTACATCCCGCCCTTCAGCATAACAAGGCTCCCAGTTCTCCATGGCCTGTCCTGCCTTTCTGGATTTTACACTTTTTTCAGATGTCCCTTTTGACCGGGGGGAAGTGAGACTTCATTGTAGTGCAGATTTCCTTTGCAAGCTTGCTTGGTTGGCCAAAAAGGGCGTATGCGTTTTTTCCTGAATATATTCAGGAAAAAACGCATACGCCCTTTTTGGCCAAGTGCATCATTGTGGACGTTCTGCCTCTTTTCCTATGCTTGAAATGCAATTCCAGTCTACCTCCTGAAATCAGTTTCCTGCAATTCTGCCCCGCTTTCAAGTCCTCTTGGCAGCCTTACTTCAGTCTATTTTTGGACGATAGCTGTCTTTTATAACTCTGCAGGTTTGTGAATTACAGTGCCCCTGAGCTCCTTTCTTCAACTCGCTTTCTTGTGACCTGGCCGCAACACCGCAGGATGTCTTCAGGCCCTAATCTGGTTCTGGCACGGCACGCTGAGCCTTTGGTTAATTCCTCTTCCTGGTGGAAAATGAGAGTGAAATTTGCCTATCCAGACACCTCCACCTAGTCTCTCATTGGTTCTCGCTATTCCTGTTCATCTTCCACAGAAATTGCAAACTGGGCCAAACAGGAGGTTAAAGGGACTGACTCTCCAAGTGGGGAGAGTGTTAGTAAAGCGTCTGGAATGTTGCACCCGAGTACCAGCGTACGAAAACTGAGACATATTTGAACACGTCTCCCGATCACATGGTTGATCATACTCTAGGTTCCACATGCATGTTTTAGCTGAAGGAAGAATACCTTAAAACTGGAGAGTTGAAACCCGTGGAATGGGTACCATGCAATATGACTTCAAAGGGTCTTCATTTGCTCACCGAACCTCTCCAATCCTATCACTGCTGCGTTTATGCCCCTGTACACATGCTTGATTCTCTTTCGGAGACATAGCAATCCCTAGGTTTTAAGATACTTACAAGTCAGGTACATTCTTAGGCGTTTAATATGCGGTGTTGAGTCCATTTCGTTGAGCAAGGAGTAGCTCTTGTCTATTCCATATTTGGCTTAAGGAACTTTATCTGTGCTCATTTCAATCTGGTTTTATGCAGCACCCCAACTCACCTTTCCCCTTAAGCAAGCATAAGTTGGTTTTCTAAATTTGAGACCCTGTTCTGTTCTGTAATTCAGTTCCTGTGTAGCCAAGTTTACATTCCGTGTATTACTGATATCTTTTTTTTTTTTTTGCCGTAACTACCTTTATTGGTATCGCTTGTGTATCAGTTCATCAAAACCTTTGTTTCATATTTCTCGCCTTAATCCCCTGAAAGTTCCAGATGGGCAGAAATACTTTTAAATACGCAGCTGGCTTCTGTCTTATGTGCTTAATATTATACATTTGTTGCTTGTTTTGCACATGTCTATGGCTGCACTACTTGCAAGACGAAAGTCACATATAAAAATACAGACTAATCGAAACACAAAAGTCAGCCATTGTCTAGAATGTGGTTTACAATACAGAGCTTGCAGACAACACAGACTATATATATAAGTCATCTGTCTGAAAACAGAAAGTAGTGTCTCAGACTGACTCCGGAGAAAGGTGCTGACACACAGGGATACTCACTGATGATTCTCCTTTATGTTTATTAGATAGATCAATACCAAATTATTTCACATATATTATATTCAATATCTATATATATATATCTTGTAACCAAATTCTGGTTTAAAAGTCACAAACCAACATGTAAATACAAAATGTTAGGAAAGGTTTAACATACATAGGGGAAAACATGTCTTATGCCTCGCAAAGACTTTCTACAATCTAGCATAAAGGCAAATGTGGTTGAAAAAAAAGGAAATCCATATACAATTACAGAAAAACATTTAGTCAAGCCACCTAATATAAAATATTTCAGATATCATGTCCAAAAACGTCCACGTGTTGCAGAGGTCTCTACAAATCAATTAGAATGACGTCAACAAGATCTGCAAACCGAAGTCTTAGCAAGTAAACGTGACTCATGCTTTTCTCTCTGAGACAATGAGGCTTGACGTTCAGTTAAAGGCAGGTAAACACGACTATGAAGAAACCCTTCTTTACAACAGCTTAACGGTACCCATTTAGGGCAATATACCCGCTTTCCCAGCTATGTGTGCACGCAGTGTTCTGTGATAAAATGACTCAGTTACTTTAAAAAAGCATAAATGGCAAAACAAAATAACCAGAACTCCGCGAAGCTGGTAAAACCACAAAGACACTGAAATCCAGCAACTCCTGAGAGGCTGAGAGATCAAATGAATCATAAAATCTGGATGACTCTGATTTGGGGTTTAACTTTGGTTAAAACTGAAAAGTCTGAAAAGAACCAATGTTTTGGAAGAAGCAGTGTCACTTGTAAACATCCTGCCACCTAACTAAAAGGACGGCCTCTTCTTCTAGACCCACGACTTAATAAGACAGGAAGCTCTCAACACACAGCGCTGGAGAAGATGGATTCCACAAGTCAAACTTGAGTGAAACTGTTCTAATGCAATGTACCAAACACGCGTTTGTTCTTAGGAAAAATTACAAAACTAACAAATATTTTTCTCCAGAATTATAAAAGATAAAATCTATGAATCAGTACTGTTATGTGATTACAGAACAATAGCCAACTGAAAAAAAAAACAAAACACCAACCCACAGGCCGTCTACACCGTCCCCAATCCATTTCCTGCAGCCAGTACTTCCCACCTGCTCTGAGGACTGAGCCTTAGACACCGTTGACTGTATTTAAAGTTGAGTCAACAGTACTCTCTGTCTCTGGGGCAAAAGTAATGCAGCTCATTACTTACACACAACACTTGTTTCATTCTTCAGGACTTTCTTTGACGGGATTACTCAATGTTGGTTACTTTAAAGGTAACAAAAGGTGTCAGAAAAAAATGCCTTGGAATTCTTTTGCAATTCCACAAAGACACCTGGCAATCTGATACGTTCATTCCTCTCCCCATCACAATTTTTGTTTTTTAAAATTACAATTGACAACTCACGTAAGATGTAATTAATTTACTTAAAATAAGAGAGGGCTTTTCAATCAAGTATCCACGTTCCAAATAACTAAAACATTTAGTTAAATCTTTTAAATTAATCTTTTAATAAATCTTTAATTACTCGGTGCCAGTAATTAAGAGGTTGATTCCGTAAAATTCAAACTTGCACATAGGCGTGTCCCACTCAGAAAAGATTTCATACACTTAGCAACTTGTGCTTTTTGTCTCACCTTTTATAAGAAACACAGATTAATTTCAACTTCAGTTTTCCTTTCTGATGCAGACACGTGTACCTTGTGTAAGAAACGGTCTCCAGGCCACCTCCACGTGTAGACCTCAGCATTTCCTGAGAGTGTGAAGTCAACCCCTCCTCCAGGAGACTCTCGCCCTTTTGAGACATTCCCCCTTGCACCTTATGTTTGTCAGACTATGTTTACAGAAATCAGATGACTGGATGAAAACTCTACAGGACAGTCAAGGACAGACGAGAAGACGAGATGCAGAGCGGGAGCCCCTTCCTCCTCCAGTGCACCTGCTGCGGGCAGCCCTCCAGGAAGGCTTGGCCTCCTCCCCTGGACCACAGACTTACTTTTCTCTGTAATAAAGCAGGTAGTACTTCAGGGGATCTGGCAGAGGGAGGCTCAGGACCTTCTCACGCAGGAAGTTCACCGGGGGCTCGGGCTTGGTGTCCGGCGGGGTTGTCACCTCTTCTTCTTGCCGCTCGTCTTCCAGGTCTCCGCAGCTGGTGTCATCAGAGGGGTTGGAGAGCCGACTGGCAAACACCTCTTTGTCCAAAAAGACAATCGTTTCCATTCGGTGGCGGCGAACTCTCCTCCGTTTAAACCTGGGAGTGTTCTTCAGTCCGTTCCCGTTTTTGTTCACAGCTTCCTGGTGGATGACCTTCTTAATGGTGCCCCGGATGGCAATGCGCGCCAGGTCCTGGAGGCTGCGAACCGCCAGGGGTGTGGACAAGTCGTGATTCTCCTGACTCTGACTGGCAGGGCTGGACGAGTGGAGCAAAAGACACAGCCAGAATCTTTTTGGTTTCCCAGGCGGAAGGACCCGTCCGAGTTATCTTAGTCAACTTCTCTTCCAGCGGCATGACCAGGACGCCCCCGACTTTGAGGAGGCTCTTCATGTACCCCTCGTGCTGCTTCTGCACGCCTGCCCCGCAGTACACCCGGTCATACTGAGAGCAGCCTGGAGAGATCTCCAGGCAATTGCCGGTGATGAAGGAGGGCTCGCAGAAGTCAAACTTGTCGAAGCTGTCACTCGTCCTGATGAAAAAGTCCAGCTTCTGCTTCGCATACTCTGTCACATCTGAATGGAGTTCCACCCCGTGGTTCACACCAAAAGGACCGAGGATGAGCCCCACCATGGAGCTGAGGTAGCCAGTGCCGCTGCCCAGGTTCAGGAAGGAAAGGCCAGGCTGCAGGTCCAGGGCCTCCATCACCTCCGAATAGATGCACGGAGCAGAGAGGTGGATGTTCCCGTGCTTCCACGCCAGGTCCTTGTACGCGTTCTCCTTAAACTCCTCGAGGTAATAGTCGGCGCGGTCAACAGCTCGGAAGGCCTGCTCCACCAGCTCGGAGCGGATGTACTGCGCCGCCTTCAGATGGTCTATCAGCTCGTCGTTGTCTTCACCAGCACTCACCGCGCCTCCCATCTTCGGGACCGCGCTTACAGAAAGCTGCCGCTGGAGAGACCTCGGGAACCCCCGGAACGCTGGAGGGTGGACCCCCGGGGAGGGGGGAGGGGCGACGGGAGACGCCTGGGACGCGGAGGGGTGTTTATGCTTGGGGGTGGGGAACGAGAGGACAGCGGAAGAGGACAGGAAGACGGGGAGAGGAGAATGCGGCCCTGGGGGAGGGTCCGGGAGCCCGGGACCACGGGAAGGGGAGGGCTGGAGAGGAGGGAGAGAGGGGGAGGGGGCCGAGGGGCCGCACCGCCCCCATACCCCGTTGCAGGCCGGGCCGAGGGCGGCGGCGGCGGCGGCGGCGGCTCAGTACCTCCTGGCTCGGCGGGCCCGCGGAATCGGCCGCTGGGCCGCACCTGCAGCTCTTCCGGCGCCCCTCGCCAGTCCGCCTCCCACTACGCAGCCCCGACCTCCGCCCTACTGATATCTTATGATGTTTCTTTTTCTGTGTGACTTATTTCAGTTAGAATCATCATACCTGAATCCACTCATTGTGCTGCTAAGGGCCTGATGACACAGATTTCATTGCTGAGTGATATTGCTTTGTAAGTAAATACCACAACTTTTTTATCCATTTTTCACTTTCTGCGATGTTGAACTTGTACTGTAAACGAGGTTCTTGTAAACAGAGCCGTTCCAAACTTTGGGGTGGCTGTGTCTTTTTGATTTTAAATTCCCTAAGCTATAGGACCATAAGTGGAAGTGCCCTAGGCTCTGTTGCTTTGTTTTTTAGATGTTTCAGGAAACACCATACACTTCTCCCGAGTGGTTGTTGGCAATTTACATCCCGCCCTTCAGCATAACAAGGCTCCCAGTTCTCCATGGCCTGTCCTGCCTTTCTGGATTTTACACTTTTTTCAGATGGCCCTTTTGACCGGGGGGAAGTGAGACTTCATTGTAGTGCAGATTTCCTTTGCAAGCTTGCTTGGTTGGCCAAAAGGGCGTATGCGTTTTTTCCTGAATATATTCAGGAAAAAACGCATATGCCCTTTTTGGCCAAGTGCATCATTGTGGACGTTCTGCCTCTTTTCCTATGCTTTCAATGCAATTCCAGTCTACCTCCTGAAATCGGTTTCCTGCAATTCTGCCCCACTTTCAAGTCCTCTTGGCAGCCTTACTTCAGTCTATTTTTGGACGATAGCTGTCATTTATAACTATGCAGGTTTGTGAATTACAGTGCCCCTGAGCTCCTTTCTTCAACTCGCTTTCTTGTGACGTGGCCGCAACACCGCAGGATGGCTTCAGGCCCTAATCTGGTTTCGGAACGGCACACTGAGCCTTTGGTTAATTCCTCTTCCTGGTGGGAAATGAGAGTTCAATTGGCCCGTCCAGACACCTCCAGCTAGCCTCTCATTGGTTCTTGCTATTCCTGTTAATCTTCCGCAGAAATTGCAAACTGGGCCAAACAGGAGGTTAAAGGCGCTGACTCTCCAAGTGGGGAGAGTGTTAGTAAAGCGTCTGGAATGTTGCACCCGAGTACCAGGGGAGGAAAACTGAGACATATTTGAACACGTCTCCCATTCACATGGTTGATCATACTTGGGTTCCACATGCATGTTTTAGCTGAAGGAAGAATACCTTAAACCTGGAGAGTTGAGACCCGTGTAATGGGTACCATGCAATATGACTTCAAAGGGTCTTCATTTGCTCACCGAACCTCTCCAATCCTATCACTGCTGCGTTTATGCCCCTGTACACATGCTTGATTCTCTTTTGGAGACATAGCAATCCATAGGTTTTAAGATACTTACTAGTCAGGTACATTCTTAGGCGTTTAATATGCGGTGTTGAGTCCATTTCGTTGAGCAGAGTAGCTCTTGTCTATTCCATATTTGACTTAAGGAACTTTATCTGTGCTCATTTCAATCTCTGGTTTTATGCAGCACCCCAACTCACCTTTCCCCTTAAGCAAGAATAAGTTGGTTTTCTAAATTTGAGACACTGTTCTGTTCTGTAATTCAGTTCCTGTGTAGCCAAGTTTCCATTCCGTGTATTACTGATATCTTATGATGTTTCTTTTTCTGTGTGACTTATTTCAGTTAGAATCATCATACCTGAATCCACTCATTGTGCTGCTAAGGGCCTGATGACATAGATTTCATTGCTGAGTGATATTGCTTTGTAAGTAAATACCACAACTTCTTTATCCATTTTTCACTTTCTGCGATGTTGAACTTGTACTGTAAACGAGGTTCTTGTAAACAGAGGCGTCCCAAACTTTGGGGTGGCTGTGTCTTTTTGATTTTAATTTCCCTAAGCTATAGGACCATAAGTGGCAGTGCCCTAGGCTCTGTTGCTTTGTTTTTTAGATGTTTCAGGAAACACCATACACTTCTCCCCAGTGTCTGTTGGCAATTTACATCCCGCCCATCAGCATAACAAGGTTCCCAGTTCTCCATGGCCTGTCCTGCCTTTCTGGATTTTACACTTTTTTCAGATGGCCCTTTTGACCGGGGGGAAGTGAGACTTCATTGTAGTGCAGATTTCCTTTGCAAGCTTGCTTGGTTGGCCAAAAAGGGCGTATGCGTTTTTTCCTGAATATATTCAGGATAAAACGCATACGCCCTTTTTGGCCAAGTGCATCATTGTGGACGTTCTGCCTCTTTTCCTATGCTTTCAATGCAATTCCAGTCTACCTCCTGAAATCGGTTTCCTGCAATTCTGCCCCGCTTTCAAGTCCTCTTGGCAGCCTTACTTCAGTCTATTTTTCGATGATAGCTGTCATTTATAACTCTGCAGGTTTGTGAATTACAGTGCCCCTGAGCTCCTTTCTTCAACTCGCTTTCTTGTGACCTGGCCTCAACACCGCAGGATGGCTTCAGGCCCTAATCTGGTTCCGGCACGGCACGCTGAGACTTTGGTTAATTCCTCTTCCTGGTGGGAAATGAGAGTTAAATTTGCCCGTCCAGACACCTCCAGCTAGTCTCTCATTAGTTCTCGCTATTCCTGTTCATCTTCCGCAGAAATTGCAAACTGGGCCAAACAGGAGGTTAAAGGGACTGAATCTCCAAGTGGGGAGAGGGTTAGTAAAGCGTCTGGAATGTTGCACCCGAGTACCAGGGTACGAAAACTGAGACATATTTGAACACGTCTCCCGATCACATGGTTGATCATACTCTAGGTTCCACATGCATGTTTTAGCTGAAGGAAGAATACCTTAAACCTGGGTAGTTGAAACCCGTGGAATGGGTACCATGCAATATGACTTCAAAGGGTCTTCATTTGCTCACCGAACCTCTCCAATCCTATCACTGCTGCGTTTATGCCCCTGTACACATGCTTGATTCTCTTTCGGAGACATAGCAATCCATAGGTTTTAAGATACTTACAAGTCAGTTACATTCTTAGGCGTTTAATATGCGGTGTTGAGTCCATTTCGTTGAGCAAGGAGTAGCTCTTGTCTATTCCATATTTGGCTTAAGGAACTTTATCTGTGCTCATTTCAATCTCTGGTTTTATGCAGCACCCCAACTCACCTTTACCCTTAAGCAAGAATAAGTTGGTTTTCTAAATTTGAGACCCTGTTCTGTTCTGTAATTCAGTTCCTGTGTAGCCAAGTTTACATTCCGTGTATTACTGATATCTTATGATGTTTCTTTTTCTGTGTGACTTATTTCAGTTAGAATCATCATACCTGAATCCACTCATTGTGCTGCTAAGGGCCTGATGACACAGATTTCATTGCTGAGTGATATTGCTTTGTAAGTAAATACCACAACTTCTTTATCCATTTTTCACTTTCTGCGATGTTGAACTTGTACTGTAAACGAGGTTCTTGTAAACAGAGCCGTTCCAAACTTTGGGGTGGCTGTGTCTTTTTGATTTTAATTTCCCTAAGCTATAGGACCATAAGTGGAAGTGCCCTAGGTTCTGTTGCTTTGTTTTTTAGATGTTTCAGGAAACACCATACACTTCTCCCGAGTGGTTGTTGGCAATTTACATCCCGCCCATCAGCATAACAAGGCTCCCAGTTCTCCATGGCCTGTCTTGCCTTTCTGGATTTTACACTTTTTTCAGATTGCCCTTTTGACCGGGGGGAAGTGAGACTTCATTGTAGTGCAGATTTCCTTTGCAAGCTTGCTTGGTTGGCCAAAAGGGCGTATGCGTTTTTTCCTGAATATATTCAGAAAAAAACGCATATGCTCTTTTTGGCCAAGTGCATCATTGTGGACGTTCTGCCTCTTTTCCTATGCTTTCAATGCAATTCCAGTCTACCTCCTGAAATCGGTTTCCTGCAATTCTGCCCCGCTTTCAAGTCCTCTTGGCAGCCTTACTTCAGTCTATTTTTGGACGATAGCTGTCATTTATAACTCTGCAGGTTTGTGAATTACAGTGCCCCTGAGCTCCTTTCTTCAACTCGCTTTCTTGTGACCTGGCCGCAACACCGCAGGATGGCTTCAGGCCCTAATCTGGTTCCGGCCCGGCATGCTGAGCCTTTGGTTAATTCCTCTTCCTGGTGGGAAATGAGAGTTAAATTTGCCCGTCCAGACACCTCCAGCTAGCCTCTCATTGGTTCTCGCTATTCCTGTTCATCTTCCGCAGAAATTGCAAACTGGGCCAAACAGGAGGTTAAAGGGACTGACTCTCCAAGTCGGGAGAGTGTTAGTAAAGCATCTGGAATGTTGCACCCGAGTACCAGGTGAGGAAAACTGAGACATATTTGAACACGTCTCCCGTTCACATGGTTGATCATACTCTGGGTTCCACATGCATGTTTTAGCTGAAGGAAGAATACCTTAAACCTGGAGAGTTGAGACCCGAGGAATGGGTACCATGCAATATGACTTCAAAGGGTCTTCATTTGCTCACCGAACCTCTCCAATCCTATCACTGCTGCGTTTATTCCCCTGTACACACGCTTGATTCTCTTTTGGAGACATAGCAATCCATAGGTTTTAAGATACTTACTAGTCAGGTACATTCTTAGGGGTTTAATATGGGGTTTTGAGTCCATTTCGTTGAGCAAGGAGTAGCTCTTGTCTATTCCATATTTGGCTTAAGGAACTTTATCTGTGCTCATTTCAATCTCTGGTTTTATGCAGCACCCCAACTCACCTTTCCCCTTAAGCAAGCATAAGTTGGTTTTCTCAATTTGAGACCCTGTTCTGTTCTGTAATTCAGTTCCTGTGTAGCCAAGTTTACATTCCGTGTATTAGTGATATCTTATGATGTTTCTTTTTCTGTGTGACCTATTTCAGTTAGAATCATCGTACCTGAATCCACTCATTATGCTGCTACGGGCCTGATGACATAGATTTCATTGCTGAGTGATACTGCATTGTACGTAAGTACGACAAGTTCTTTATCCATTTTTCACTTTCTGCGATGTTGAACTTGTACTGTAAACGAGGTTCTTGTAAACAGAGGCGTCCCAAACTTTGGGGTGGCTGTGTCTTTTTGATTTTAATTTCCCTAAGCTATAGGACCATAAGTGGAAGTGCCCTAGGCTCTGTTGCTTTGTTTTTTAGATGTTTCAGGAAACACCATACACTTCTCCCGAGTGTCTGTTGGCAATTTACATCCCGCCCATCAGCATAACAAGGCTCCCAGTTCTCCATGGCCTGTCCTGCCTTTCTGGATTTTACACTTTTTTCAGATGGCCCTTTTGACCGGGGGGAAGTGAGACTTCATTGTAGTGCAGATTTCCTTTGCAAGCTTGCTTGGTTGGCCAAAAAGGGCGTATGCGTTTTTTCCTGAATATATTCAGGAAAAAACGCATACGCCCTTTTTGGCCAAGTGCATCATTGTGGACGTTCTGCCTCTTTTCCTATGCTTTCAATGCAATTCCAGTCTACCTCCTGAAATCGGTTTCCTGCAATTCTGCCCCGCTTTCAAGTCCTCTTGGCAGCCTTACTTCAGTCTATTTTTGGACGATAGCTGTCATTTATAACTCTGCAGGTTTGTGAATTACAGTGCCCCTGAGCTCCTTTCTTCAACTCGCTTTCTTGTGAGCTGGCCGCAACACCGCAGGATGGCTTCAGGCCCTAATCTGGTTCCGGCACGGCACGCTGATCCTTTGGTTAATTCCTCTTCCTGGTGGGAAATGAGAGTTAAATTTGCCCGTCCAGACACCTCCAGCTAGTCTCTCATTGGTTCTCGCTATTCCTGTTCATCTTCCGCAGAAATTGCAAACTGCGCCAAACAGGAGGTTAAAGACGCTGACTCTCCAAGTCGGGAGAGTGTTAGTAAAGCGTCTGGAATGTTGCACCCGAGTACCAGGGGAGGAAAACTGAGACATATTTGAACACGTCTCCCGATCACAAGGTTGATCATACTCTAGGTTCCACATGCATGTTTTAGCTGAAGGAAGAATACCTAAAACATGGGTAGTTGAAACCCGTGGAATGGGTACCATGCAATATGACTTCAAAGGGTCTTCATTTGCTCACCGAACCTCTCCAATCCTATCACTGCTGCGTTTATGCCCCTGTACACATGCTTGATTCTCTTTCAGAGACATAGCAATCCATAGGTTTTAAGATACTTACTAGTCAGGTACATTCTTAGGCGTTTAATATGCGGTGTTGAGTCCATTTCGTTGAGCAAGGAGTAGCTCTTGTCTATTCCATATTTGACTTAAGGAACTTTATCTGTGCTCATTTCAATCTCTGGTTTTATGCAGCACCCCAACTCACCTTTACCCTTAAGCAAGCATAAGTTGGTTTTCTAAATTTGAGACCCTGTTCTGTTCTGTAATTCAGTTCCTGTGTAGCCAAGTTTACATTCCGTGTATTACTGATATCTTATGATGTTTCTTTTTCTGTGTGACTTATTTCAGTTAGAATCATCATACCTGAATCCACTCACTGTGCTGCTAAGGGCCTGATGACATAGATTTCATTGCTGAGTGATATTGCTTTGTAAGTAAATACCACAACTTCTTTATCCATTTTTCAATTTCTGCGATATTGAACTTGTATGGTAAACGAGGTCATTATAAACAGAGCCGTTCCAAACTTTGGGGTGGCTGTGTCTTTTTGATTTTAATTTCCCTAAGCTATAGGACCATAAGTTTAAGTGCCCTATCTCTGTTGCTTTGTTTTTTAGATGTTTCAGGAAACACCATACACTTCTCCCAAGTGTCTGTTGGCAATTTACATCCCGCCCATCAGCATAACAAGGCTCCCAGTTCTCCATGGCCTGTCCTGCCTTTCTGGATTTTACACTTTTTTCAGATGGCCCTTTTGACCGGGGGGAAGTGAGACTTCATTGTAGTGCAGATTTCCTTTGCAAGCTTGCTTGGTTGGCCAAAAAGGGCGTATGCGTTTTTTCCTGAATATATTCAGGAAAAAACGCATACGCCCTTTTTGGCCAAGTGCATCATTGTGGACGTTCTGCCTCTTTTCCTATGCTTCAAATGCAATTCCAGTCTACCTCCTGAAATCGGTTTCCTGCAATTCTGCCCCGCTTTCAAGTCCTCTTGGGAGCCTTACTTCAGTATATTTTTGGACGATAGCTGTCATTTATAACTCTGCAGGTTTGTGAATTACAGTGCCCCTGAGCTCCTTTCTTCAACTCGCTTTCTTTTGAGCTGGCCGCAACACCGCAGGATAGCTTCAGGCCCTAATCTGGTTCCGGTATGGCACGCTGAGCCTTTGGTTATTTCCTCTTCCTGGTGGGAAATGAGAGTTAAATTTGCCCGTCCAGACACCTCCAGCTAGCCTCTCATTGGTTCTCGCTATTCCTGTTCATCTTCCGCAGAAATTGCAAACTGGGCCAAACAGGAGGTTAAAGGCGCTGACTCTCCAAGTGGGGAGAGTGTTAGTAAAGCGTCTGGAATGTTGCACCCGAGTACCAGGGGAGGAAAACTGAGACATATTTGAACACGTCTCCCGTTCACATGGTTGATCATACTTGGGTTCCACATGCATGTTTTAGCTGAAGGAAGAATACCTTAAACCTGGAGAGTTGAGACCCGTGTAATGGGTACCATGCAATATGACTTCAAAGGGTCTTCATTTGCTCACCGAACCTCTCCAATCCTATCACTGCTGCGTTTATGCCCCTGTACACATGCTTGATTCTCTTTTGGAGACATAGCAATCCATACGTTTTAAGATACTTACTAGTCAGGTACATTCTTAGGCGTTTAATATGTGGTGTTGAGTCCATTTCGTTGAGCAAGGAGTAGCTCTTGTCTATTCCATATTTGGCTTAAGGAACTTTATCTGTGCTCATTTCAATCTCTGGTTTTATGCAGCACCCCACCTCACCTTTACCCTTAAGCAAGCATAAGTTGGTTTTCTACATTTGAGACCCTGTTCTGTTCTGTAATTCAGTTCCAGTGTAGCCAAGTTTACGTTCCGTGTATTACTGATAACTTATGATGTTTCTTTTTCTGTGTGACTTATTTCAGTTAGAATCATCATACCTGAATCCACTCATTGTTCTGCTAAGGGCCTGATGACACAGATTTCATTGCTGAGTGATATTGCTTTGTAAGTAAATACCACAACTTCTTTATCCATTTTTCACTTTCTGCGATGTTGAACTTGTACTGTAAACGAGGTTCTTGTAAACAGAGGCGTCCCAAACTTTGGGGTGGCTGTGTCTTTTCGATTTTAATTTCCCTAAGCTATAGAACCATAAGTGGCAGTGACCTAGGCTCTGTTGCTTTGTGTTTTAGATGTTTCAGGAAACACCATACACTTCTCCCGAGTGTCTGTTGGCAATTTACATCCCGCCCATCAGCATAACAAGGCTCCCAGTTCTCCATGGCCTGTCCTGCCTTTCTGGATTTTACACTTTTTTCAGATTGCCCTTTTGACCGGGGTGAAGTGAGACTTCATTGTAGTGCAGATTTCCTTTGCAAGCTTGCTTGGTTGGCCAAAAAGGGCGTATGCGTTTTTTCCTGAATATATTCAGGAAAAAAGGCATACGCCCTTTTTGGCCAAGTGCATCATTGTGGACGTTCTGCCTCTTTTCCTATGCTTTCAATGCAATTTCAGTCTACCTCCTGAAATCGGTTTCCTGCAATTCTGCCCCGCTTTCAAGTCCTCTTGGCAGCCTTACTTCAGTCTATTTTTGGACGATAGCTGTCATTTATAACTCTGCAGGTTTGTGAATTACAGTGCCCCTGAGCTCCTTTCTTCAACTCGCTTTCTTGTGACCTGGCCGCAACACCGCAGGATGGCTTCAGGCCCTAATCTGGTTCTGGCACGGCACGCTGAGCCTTTGGTTATTTCCTCTTCCTGGTGGGAAATGAGAGTTAAATTTGCCCGTCCAGACACCTCCAGCTAGCCTCTCATTGGTTCTCGCTATTCCTGTTCATTTTCCGCAGAAATTGCAAACTGTGCCAAACAGGAGGTTAAAGGCGCTGACTCTCCAAGTGGGGAGAGTGTTAGTAAAGCGTCTGGAATGTTGCACCCGAGTACCAGGGGAGGAAAACTGAGACATATTTGAACACGTCTCCTGATCACATGGTTGATCGTACTCTGGGTTCCACATGCATGTTTTAGCTGAAGGAAGAATACCTAAAACCTGGGTAGTTGAAACCCGTGGAATGGGTACCATGCAATATGACTTCAAAGGGTCTTCATTTGCTCACCGAACCTCTCCAATCCTATCACTGCTGCGTTTATGCCCCTGTACACATGCTTGATTCTCTTTCGGAGACATAGCAATCTATAGGTTTTAAGATACTTACTAGTCAGGTACATTCTTAGGCGTTTAATATGCGGTGTTGAGTCCATTTCGTTGAGCAAGGAGTAGCTCTTGTCTATTCCATATTTGACTTAAGGAACTTTATCTGTGCTCATTTCAATCTCTGGTTTTATGCAACACCACAACTCACCTTTACCCTTAAGCAAGCATAAGTTGGTTTTCTAAATTTGAGACCGTGTTCTGTTCTGTAATTCAGTTCCTGTGTAGCCAAGTTTACATTCCGTGTATTACTGATAACTTATGATGTTTCTTTTTCTGTGTGACTTATTTCAGTTAGAATCATCATACCTGAATCCACTCATTGTGATGCTAAGGGCCTGATGACATAGATTTCATTGCTGAGTGATATTGCTTTGTAAGTAAATACCACAACTTCTTTATCCATTTTTCACTTTCTGCGATGTTGAACTTGTACTGTAAACGAGGTTCTTGTAAACAGAGGCGTCCCAAACTTTGGGGTGGCTGTGTCTTTTTGATTTTAATTTCCCTAAGCTATAGGACCATAAGTGGCAGTGCCCTAGGCTCTGTTGCTTTGTTTTTTAGATGTTTCAGGAAACACCATACACTTCTCCCAAGTGTCTGTTGGCAATTTACATCCCGCCCATCAGCATAACAAGGCTCCCAGTTCTCCATGGCCTGTCCTGCCTTTCTGGATTTTACACTTTTTTCAGATGGCTCTTTTGACCGGGGGGAAGTGAGACTTCATTGTAGTGCAGATTTCCTTTGCAAGCTTGCTTGGTTGGCCAAAAAGGGCGTATGCGTTTTTTCCTGAATATATTCAGGAAAAAACGCATACGCCCTTTTTGGCCAAGTGCATCATTGTGGACGTTCTGCCTCTTTTCCTATGCTTTCAATGCAATTCCAGTCAACCTCCTGAAATCGGTTTCCTGCAATTCTGCCCCGCTTTCAAGTCCTCTTGGCAGCCTTACTTCAGTCTATTTTTGGACGATAGCTGTCATTTATAACTCTGCAGGTTTGTGAATTACAGTGACCCTGAGCTCCTTTCTTCAACTCGCTTTCTTGTGACCTGGCCGCAACACCGCAGGATGGCTTCAGGCACTAATCTGGTTCCGGCACGGCACGGTGAGCCTTTGGTTAATTCCTCTTCCTGGTGGGATGTGAGTGTTAAATTTGCCCGTCAGGACACCTCCAGCTAGCCTCTCATTGGTTCTCGCTATTCCTGTTCATCTTCCGCAGAAATTGCAAACTGGGCCAAACAGGAGGTTAAAGGCGCTGATTCTCCAAGTGGGGAGAGTGTTAGTAAAGCGTCTGGAATGTTGCACCCGAGTACCAGGGGAGGAAAACTGAGACATATTTGAACACGTCTCCCGATCACATGGTTGATCATACTCTAGGTTCCACATGCATGTTTTAGCTGAAGGAAGAATACCTTAAACCTGGGTAGTTGAAACCTGTGGAATGGGTACCATGCAATATGACTTCAAAGGGTCTTCATTTGCTCACCGAACCTCTCCAATCCTATCACTGCTGCGTTTATGCCCCTGTACACATGCTTGATTCTCTTTCGGAGACATAGCAATCCATAGGTTTTAAGATACTTACTAGTCAGTTACATTCTTAGGCGTTTAATATGGGGTGTTGAGTCCATTTCGTTGAGCAAGGAGTAGCTCTTGTCTATTCCATATTTGGCTTAAGGAACTTTATCTGTGCTCATTTCAATCTCTGGTTTTATGCAGCACCCCAACTCACCTTTACCCTTAAGCAAGAATAAGTTGGTTTTCTAAATTTGAGACCCTGTTCTGTTCTGTAATTCAGTTCCTGTGTAGCCAAGTTTACATTCCGTGTATTACTGATATCTTATGATGTTTCTTTTTCTGTGTGACTTATTTCAGTTAGAATCATCATACCTGAATCCACTCATTGTGCTGCTAAGGGCCTGATGACACAGATTTCATTGCTGAGTGATATTGCTTTGTAAGTAAATACCACAACTTCTTTATCCATTTTTCACTTTCTGCGATGTTGAACTTGTACTGTAAACGAGGTTCTTGTAAACAGAGCCGTTCCAAACTTTGGGGTGGCTGGGTCTTTTTGATTTTAATTTCCCTAAGCTATAGGACCATAAGTGGAAGTGCCCTAGGTTCTGTTGCTTTGTTTTTTAGATGTTTCAGGAAACACCATACACTTCTCCCAAGTGTCTGTTGGCAATTTACATCCCGCCCATCAGCATAACAAGGCTCCCAGTTCTCCATGGCCTGTCCTGCCTTTCTGGATTTTACACTTTTTTCAGATGGCCCTTTTGAACGAGGGGAAGTGAGACTTCATTGTAGTGCAGATTTCCTTTGCAAGCTTGCTTGGTTGGCCAAGAAGGGCGTATGCGTTTTTTCCTGAATATATTCAGGAAAAAACGCATACGCCCTTTTTGGCCAAGTGCATCATTGTGGACGTTCTGCCTCTTTTCCTATGCTTTCAATGCAATTCCAGTCTACCTCCTGAAATCGGTTTCCTGCAATTCTGCCCCGCTTTCAAGTCCTCTTGGCAGCCTTACTTCAGTCTATTTTTGGACGATAGCTGTCATTTATAACTCTGCAGGTTTGTGAATTACAGTGCCCCTGCGCTCCTTTCTTCAACTCGGTTTCTTTTGAGCTGGCCGCAACACCGCAGGATGGCTTCAGGCCCTAATCTGGTTCCGGCACGGCACGCTGAGCCTTTGGTTATTTCCTCTTCCTGGTGGGAAATGAGAGTTAAATTTGCCCGTCCAGACACCTCCAGCTAGCCTCTCATTGGTTCTCGCTATTCCTGTTCATCTTCCGCAGAAATTGCAAACTGGGCCAAACAGGAGGTTAAAGGTGCTGACTCTCCAAGTGGGGAAAGTGTTAGTAAAGCGTCTGGAATGTTGCACCCGAGTACCAGGGGAGGAAAACTGAGACATATTTGAACACGTCTCCCGTTCACATGGTTGATCATACTTGGGTTCCACATGCATGTTTTAGCTGAAGGAAGAATACCTAAAACCTGGAGAGTTGAGACCCGTGGAATGGGTACCATGCAATATGACTTCAAAGGGTCTTCATTTGCTCACCGAACCTCTCCAATCCTATCACTGCTGCGTTTATGCCCCTGTACACACGCTTGATTCTCTTTTGGAGACATAGCAATCCATAGGTTTTAAGATACTTACTAGTCAGGTACATTCTTAGGCGTTTAATATGGGGTGTTGAGTCCATTTCGTTGAGCAAGGAGTAGCTCTTGTCTATTCCATATTTGGCTTAAGGAACTTTATCTGTGCTCATTTCAATCTCTGGTTTTATGCAGCACCCCAACTCACCTTTCCCCTTAAGCAAGCATAAGTTGGTTTTCTAAATTTGAGACCCTGTTCTGTTCTGTAATTCAGTTCCTGTGTAGCCAAGTTTACATTCCGTGTATTACTGATATCTTATGATGTTTCTTTTTCTGTGTGACTTATTTCAGTTAGCATCATCGTACCTGAATCCACTCATTATGCTGCCACGGGCCTGATGACATAGATTTCATTGCTGAGTGATACTGCATTGTACGTAAGTACCACAAGTTCTTTATCCATTTTTCACTTTCTGTGATATTGAACTTGTACGGTAAACGAGGTTCTTGTAAACAGAGGCGTCCCAAACTTTGGGGTGGCTGTGTCTTTTTGATTTTAATTTCCCTAAGCTATAGGACCATAAGTGGAAGTGCCCTAGGCTCTGTTGCTTTGTTTTTTAGATGTTTCAGGAAACACCATACACTTCTCCCAAGTGTCTGTTGGCAATTTACATCCCGCCCATCAGCATAACAAGGGTCCCAGTTGTCCATGGCCTGTCCTGCCTTTCTGGATTTTACCCTTTTTTCAGATGGCCCTTTTGACCGGGGGGAAGTGAGACTTCATTGTAGTGCAGATTTCCTTTGCAAGTTTGCTTGTTTGGCCAAAAAGGGCGTATGCGTTTTTTCCTGAATATATTCAGGAAAAATGCGTACGCCCTTTTTGGCCAAGTGCATCATTGTGGACGTTCTGCCTCTTTTCCTATGCTTTCAATGCAATTCCAGTCTACCTCCTGAAATCGGTTTCCTGCAATTCTGCCCCGCTTTCAAGTCCTCTTGGCAGCCTTACTTCAGTATATTTTTGGACGATAGCTGTCATTTATAACTCTGCAGGTTTGTGAATTACAGTGCCCCTGAGCTCCTTTCTTCAACTCGCTTTCTTGTGACCTGGCCGCCACACTGTAGGATTGCTTGAGGCCCTAATCTGGTACCGGCACGGCACGCTGAGCCTTTGGTTAATTCCTCTTCCTGGTGGGAAATGAGAGTTAAATTTGCCCGTCCAGACACCTCCAGCTAGTCTCCCATTGGTTCTCCCTATTCCTGTTCATCTTCCGCAGAAATTGCAAACTGGGCCAAACAGAAGGTTAAAGGTGCTGACTCTCCAAGTGGGGAGAGTGTTAATAAAGCATCTGGAATGTTGCACCCGAGTACCAGGGGAGGAAAACTGAGACATATTTGAACACGTCTCCCGTTCACACAGTTGATCATACTCTGGGTTCCACATGCATGTTTTAGCTGAAGGAAGAATACCTGAAACCTGCAGAGTTGAGACCCGTGGAATGAGTATCATGCAATATGACTTCAAAGGGTCTTCATTTGCTCACCGAACCTCTCCAATCCTATCACTGCTGCGTTTATGCCCCTGTACACACGCTTGATTCCCTTTTGGAGACATAGCAATCCATAGGTTTTAAGATACTTACTAGTCAGGTACATTCTTAGGCGTTTAATATGGGGTGTAGAGTCCATTTCGTTGAGCAAGGAGTAGCTCTTGTCTATTCTATATTTGGCTTAAGGAACTTTATCTGTGCTCATTTCAATCTCTGGTTTTATGCAGCACCCCAACTCACCTTTCCCCTTAAGCAAGCATAAGTTGGTTTTCTAAATTTGAGACCCTGTTCTGTTCTGTAATTCAGTTCCTGTGTAGCCAAGTTTCCATTCCGTGTATTAGTGATATCTTATGATGTTTCTTTTTCTGTGTGACTTATTTCATTTAGCATCATCGTACCTGAATCCACTCATTATGCTGCCACGGGCCTGATGACATAGATTTCATTGCTGAGTGATACTGCATTGTACGTAAGTACCACAAGTTCTTTATCCATTTTTCACTTTCTGTGATATTGAACTTGTACGGTAAACGAGGTTCTTGTAAACAGAGGCGTCCCAAACTTTGGGGTGGCTGTGTCTTTTTGATTTTAATTTCCCTAAGGTATAGGACCATAAGTGGAAGTGCCCTAGGCTATGTTGCTTTGTTTTTTAGATGTTTCAGGAAACACCATACACTTCTCCCGAGTGTCTGTTGGCAATTTACATCCCGCCCATCAGCATAACAAGGCTCCCAGTTCTCCATGGCCTGTCCTGCCTTTCTGGATTTTACACTTTTTTCAGATGGCCCTTTTGACCGGGGGGAAGTGAGACTTCATTGTAGTGCAGATTTCCTTTGCAAGTTTGCTTGTTTGGCCAAAAAGGGCGTATGCGTTTTTTCCTGAATATATTCAGGAAAAATGCATACGCCCTTTTTGGCCAAGTGCATCATTGTGGACGTTCTGCCTCTTTTCCTATGCTTTCAATGCAATTCCAGTCTACCTCCTGAAATCGGTTTCCTGCAATTCTGCCCCGCTTTCAAGTCCTCTTGGCAGCCTTACTTCAGTATATTTTTGGACGATAGCTGTCATTTATAACTCTGCAGGTTTGTGAATTACAGTGCCCCTGAGCTCCTTTCTTCAACTCACTTTCTTGTGACCTGGCCGCCACACTGCAGGATTGCTTGAGGCCCTAATCTGGTACCGGCACGGCACGCTGAGCCTTTGGTTAATTCCTCTTCCTGGTGGGAAATGAGAGTTAAATTTGCCCGTCCAGACACCTCCAGCTAGTCTCCCATTGGTTCTCCCTATTCCTGTTCATCTTCTGCAGAAATTGCAAACTGGGCCAAACAGGAGGTTAAAGGCGCTGACTCTCCAAGTGGGGAGAGTGTTAATGAAGCATCTGGAATGTTGCACCCGAGTACCAGGGGAGGAAAACTGAGACATATTTGAACACGTCTCGCGTTCACACAGTTGATCATACTCTGGGTTCCACATGCATGTTTTAGCTGAAGGAAGAATACCTGAAACCTGCAGAGTTGAGACCCGTGGAATGGGTATCATGCAATATGACTTCAAAGGGTCTTCATTTGCTCACCGAACCTCTCCAATCCTATCACTGCTGCGTTTATGCCCCTGTACACACGCTTGATTCCCTTTTGGAGACATAGCAATCCATAGGTTTTAAGATACTTACTAGTCAGGTACATTCTTAGGCGTTTAATATGGGGTGTAGAGTCCATTTCGTTGAGCAAGGAGTAGCTCTTGTCTATTACATATTTGGCTTAAGGAACTTTATCTGTGCTCATTTCAATCTCTGGTTTTATGCAGCACCCCAACTCACCTTTCCCCTTAAGCAAGCAGAAGTTGGTTTTCTAAATTTGAGACCCTGTTCTGTTCTGTAATTCAGTTCCTGTGTAGCCAAGTTTACATTCCGTGTATTAGTGATATCTTATGATGTTTCTTTTTCTGTGTGACTTATTTCAGTTAGCATCATCGTACCTGAATCCACTCATTATGCTGCCACGGGCCTGATGACATAGATTTCATTGCTGAGTGATACTGCATTGTACGTAAGTACCACAAGTTCTTTATCCATTTTTCACTTTCTGTGATATTGAACTTGTACGGTAAACGAGGTTCTTGTAAACAGAGGCGTCCCAAACTTTGGGGTGGCTGTGTCTTTTTGATTTTAATTTCCCTAAGCTATAGGACCATAAGTGGAAGTGCCCTAGGCTCTGTTGCTTTGTTTTTTAGATGTTTCAGGAAACACCATACACTTCTCCTGAGTGTCTGTTGGCAATTTACATCCCGCCCATCAGCATAACAAGGCTCCCAGTTGTCCATGGCCTGTCCTGCCTTTCTGGATTTTACACTTTTTTCAGATGGCCCTTTTGACCAGGGGGCAGTGAGACTTCATTATACTGCAGATTTCCTTTGCAAGTTTGCTTGGTTGGCCAAAAAGGGCGTATGCGTTTTTTCCTGAATATATTCAGGAAAAAACGCATACGCCCTTTTTGGCCAAGTGCATCATTGTGGACGTTCTGCCTCTTTTCCTATGCTTTCAATGCAATTCCAGTCTACCTCCTGAAATCGGTTTCCTGCAATTCTGCCCCGCTTTCAAGTCCTCTTGGCAGCCTTACTTCAGTCTATTTTTGGACGATAGCTGTCATTTATAACTCTGCAGGTTTGTGAATTACAGTGCCCCTGAGCTCCTTTCTTCAACTCGCTATCTTTTGAGCTGGCCGCAACACCGCAGGATGGCTTCAGGCCCTAATCTGGTTCCGGCTCGGCACGCTGAGCCTTTGGTTATTTCCTCTTCCTGGTGGGAAATGAGAGTTAAATTTGCCCATCCAGACACCTCCAGCTAGTCTCTCATTGGTTCTCCCTATTCCTGTTCATCTTCCGCAGAAATTGCAAACTGGGCCGAATAGGAGGTTAAAGGCGCTGACTCTCCAAGTGGGGAGAGTGTTAGTAAAGCATCTGGAATGTTGCACCCGAGTACCAGGGGACTAAAACTGAGGCATATTTGAACACGTCTCCCGTTCACACGGTTGATCATACTCTGGGTTCCACATGCATGTTTTAGCTGAAGGAAGAATACCTTAAACCTAGAGAGTTGAGACCCGTGTAATGGGTACCATGCAATATGACTTCAAAGGGTCTTCATTTGCTCACCGAACCTCTCCAATCCTATCACTGCTGCGTTTATGCCCCTGTACACACGCTTGATTCTCTTTTGGAGACATAGCAATCCATACGCTTTAAGATACTTACTAGTCAGGTACATTCTTAGGCGTTTAATATGGGGTTTTGAGTCCATTTCGTTGAGCAAGGAGTAGCTCTTGTCTATTCCATATTTGGCTTAAGGAACTTTATCTGTGCTCATTTCAATCTCTGGTTTTATGCAGCACCACAACTCACCTTTACCCTTAAGCAAGCATAAGTTGGTTTTCTAAATTTGAGACCCTGTTCTGTTCTGTAATTCAGTTCCTGTGTAGCCAAGTTTACATTCCGTGTATTACTGATATCTTATGATGTTTCTTTTTCTGTGTGACTTATTTCAGTTAGAATCATCATACCTGAATCCACTCATTGTGCTGCTAAGGGCCTGACGACACAGATTTCATTGCTGAGTGATATTGCTTTGTAAGTAAATACCACAACTTCTTTATCCATTTTTCACTTTCTGCGATGTTGAACTTGTACTGTAAATGAGGTTCTTGTAAACAGAGCCGTTACAAACTTTGGGGTGGCTGTGTCTTTTTGATTTTAATTTCCCTAAGCTATAGGACCATAAGTGGAAGTGCCCTTGGTTCTGTTGCTTTGTTTTTTAGATGTTTCAGGAAACACCATACACTTCTCCCGAGTGGTTGTTGGCAATTTACATCCCGCCCATCAGCATAACAAGGCTCCCAGTTCTCCATGGCCTGTCCTGCCTTTCTGGATTTTACACTTTTTTCAGATGGCCCTTTTGACCCGGGGGAAGTGAGACTTCATTGTAGTGCAGATTTCCTTTGCAAGCTTGCTTGTTTGGCCAAAAAGGGCGTATGCGTTTTTTCCTGAATATATTCAGAAAAAAACGAATACGCACTTTTTGGCCAAGTGCATCATTGTGGACGTTCTGCCTCTTTTCCTATGCTTGAAATGCAATTCCAGTCTACCTCCTGAAATCGGTTTCCTGCAATTCTGCCCCACTTTCAAGTCCTCTTGGCAGCCTTACTTCAGTCTATTTTTGGACGATAGCTGTCATTTATAACTCTGCAGGTTTGTGAATTACAGTGCCCCTGAGCTCCTTTCTTCAACTCGCTTTCTTGTGAGCTGGCCGCAACACTGCAGGATGGCTTCAGGCCCTAATCTGGTTCTGGCACGGCACGCTGAGCCTTTGGTTAATTCCTCTTCCTGGTAGGAAATGAGAGTTAAATTTGCCCGTCCAGACACCTCCAGCTAGTCTCCATTGGTTCTCGCTATTCCTGTTCATCTTCTGCAGAAATTGCAAACTGGGCCAAACAGGAGGTTAAAGGCGCTGACTCTCCAAATGGGGAGAGTGTTAGTAAAGCGTCTGGAATGTTGCACCCGAGTACGAGGGGAGGAAAACTGAGACATATTTGAACACGTCTCCCGTTCACATGGTTGATCATACTTGGGTTCCACATGCATGTTTTAGCTGAAGGAAGAATACCTTAAACCTGGAGAGTTGAGACCCGTGTAATGGGTACCATGCAATATGACTTCAAAGGGTCTTCATTTGCTCACCGAACCTCTCCAATCCTATCACTGCTACGTTTATGCCCCTGTACACATGCTTGATTCTCTTTTGGAGACATAGCAATCCATAGGTTTTACGATACTTACTAGTCAGGTACATTCTTAGGCGTTTAATATGCGGTATTGAGTCCATTTCGTTGAGCAAGGAGTAGCTCTTGTCTATTCCATATTTGACTTAAGGAACTTTATCTGTGCTCATTTCAATCTCTGGTTTTATGCAGCACCCCAACTCACCTTTCCCCTTAAGCAAGCATAAGTTGGTTTTCTAAATTTGAGACCCTGTTCTGTTCTGTAATTCAGTTCCTGTGTAGCCAAGTTTACATTCCGTGTATTACTGATATCTTATGATGTTTCTTTTTCTGTGTGACTTATTTCAGTTAGAATCATCATACCTGAATCCACTCATTGTGCTGCTAAGGGCCTGATGACACAGATTTCATTGCTGTGTGATATTGCTTTGTAAGTAAATACCACAACTTCTTTATCCATTTTTCACTTTCTGCGATGTTAAACTTGTACTGTAAACGAGGTTCTTGTAAACAGAGGCGTCCCAAACTTTGGGGTGGCTGTGTCTTTTTGATTTTAATTTCCCTAAGCTAGAGGACCATAAGTGGCAGTGCCCTAGGCTCTGTTGCTTTGTTTTTTAGATGTTTCAGGAAACACCATACACTTCTCCCAAGTGTCTGTTGGCAATTTACATCCCGCCCATCAGCATAACAAGGCTCCCAGTTCTCCATGGCCTGTTGCCTTTCTGGATTTTACACTTTTTTCAGATGGGCCTTTTGACCCGGGGGAAGTGAGACTTCATTGTAGTGCAGATTTCCTTTGCAAGCTTGCTTGGTTGGCCAAAAAGGGCGTATGCGTTTTTTCCTGAATATATTCAGGAAAAAACGCATACGCCCTTTTTGGCCAAGTGCATCATTGTGGACGTTCTGCCTCTTTTCCTATGCTTTCAATGCAATTCCAGTCTACCTCCTGAAATCGGTTTCCTGCAACTCTGCCCCGCTTTCAAGTCCTCTTGGCAACCTTACTTCAGTATATTTTTGGACGATAGCTGTCATTTATAACTCTGCAGGTTTGTGAATTACAGTGCCCCTGAGCTCCTTTCTTCAACTCGCTTTCTTTTGAGCTGGCCGCAACACCGCAGGATGGCTTCAGGCCCTAATCTGGTTTCGGCACGGCACGCTGAGCCTTTGGTTAATTCCTCTTCCTGGTGGGAAATGAGAGTTAAATTTGCCCGTCCAGACACCTCCAGCTAGCCTCTAATTGGTTCTCGCTATTCCTGTTCATCTTCCGCAGAAATTGCAAACTGGGCCAAACAGGAGGTTAAAGGGACTGACTCTCCAAGTCGGGAGAGTGTTAGTAAAGCGTCTGGAATGTTGCACCCGAGTACCAGGGGAGGAAAACTGAGACATATTTGAACACGTCTCCCGTTCACATGGTTGATCATACTTGGGTTCCACATGCATGTTTTAGCTGAAGGAAGAATACCTTAAACCTGGAGAGTTAAGACCCGTTTAATGGTTACCATGCAATATGACTTCAAAGGGTCTTCATTTGCTCACCGAACCTCTCCAATCCTATCACTGCTGCGTTTATGCCCCTGTACACATGCTTGATTCTCTTTCGGAGACATAGCAATCCATAGGTTTTAAGATACTTACTAGTCAGGTACATTCTTAGGCGTTTAATATGCGGTGTTGAGTCCATTTCATTGAGCAAGGAGTAGCTCTTGTCTATTACATATTTGGCTTAAGGAACTTTATCTGTGCTCATTTCAATCTCTGGTTTTATGCAGCACCCCAACTCACCTTTCTCCTTAAGCAAGCATAAGTTGCTTTTCTAAATTTGAGACCCTGTTCTGTTTTGGAATTCAGTTCCTGTGTAGCCAAGTTTACATTCTGTGTATTAGTGATATCTTATGATGTTTCTTTTTCTGTGTGACCTATTTCAGTTAGAATCATCGTACCTGAATCCACTCATTATGCTGCTACGGGGCTGATAACATAGATTTCATTGCTGAGTGATACTGCATTGTACGTAAGTACCACAAGTTCTTTATCCATTTTTCACTTTCTGTGATATTGAACTTGTACGGTAAACGAGGTTCTTGTAAACGGAGGCGTCCCAAACTTTGGGGTGGCTGTGTCTTTTTGATTTTAATTTCCCTAAGCTATAGGACCATAAGTGGAAGTGCCCTAGGTTCTGTTGCTTTGTTTTTTAGATGTTTCAGGAAACACCGTACACTTCTCCCGAGTGTCTGTTGGCAATTTACATCCCGCCCATCAGCATAACAAGGCTCCCAGTTCTCCATGGCCTGTCCTGCCTTTCTGGATTTTACACTTTTTTCAGATGACCCTTTTGACCGGGGGGAAGTGAGACTTCATTGTAGTGCAGATTTCCTTTGCAAGCTTGCTTGGTTGGCCAAAAAGGGCGTATGCGTTTTTTCCTGAATATATTCTTTCCTGAATATATTCAGGAAAAAACGCATACGCCCTTTTTGGCCAAGTGCATCATTGTGGACGTTCTGCCTCTTTTCTTATGCTTTCAATGCAATTCCAGTCCACCTCCTGAAATCGGTTTCCTGCAATTCTGCCCCGCTTTCAAGTCCTCTTGGCAGCCTTACTTCAATCTATTTTTGGACGATAGCTGTCATTTATAACTCTGCAGGTTTGTGAATTACAGTGCCCCTGAGCTCTTTTCTTCAACTTGCTTTCTTGTGACCTGGCCGCAACACCGCAGGATGGCTTCAGGCCCTAATCTGGTTCCGGCACGGCACGCTGAGCCTTTGGTTATTTCCTCTTCCTGGTGGGAAATGAGAGTTAAATTTGCCCGTCCAGACACCTCCAGCTAGTCTCTCACTGGTTCTCGCTATTCCTGTTCATCTTCCGCAGAAATTGCAAACTGGGCCAAACAGGAGGTTAAAGGCGCTGACTCTCCAAGTGGGGAGAGTGTTAGTAAAGCGTCTGGAATGTTGCACCCGAGTACCAGGGGAGGAAAACTGAGACATATTTGAACACATCTCCCGTTCACATGGTTGATCATACTTTGGGTTCCACATGCATGTTTTAGCTGAAGGAAGAATACCTTAAACCTGGGTAGTTGAAACCCGTGGAATGGGTACCATGCAATATGACTTCAAAGGGTCTTCATTTGCTCACCGAACCTCTCCAATCCTATCACTGCTGCGTTTATGCCCCTGTACACATGCTTGGTTCTCTTTCGGAGACATAGCAATCCATAGGTTTTAAGATACTTACTAGTCAGGTACATTCTTAGGCATTTAATATGGGGTGTTGAGTCCATTTCGTTGAGCAAGGAGTAGCTCTTGTCTATTCCATATTTGGCTTAAGGAACTTTATCTGTGCTCATTTCAATCTCTGGTTTTATGCAGCACCCCAACTCACCTTTACCCTTAAGCAAGAATAAGTTGGTTTTCTAAATTTGAGACCCTGTTCTGTTCTGTAATTCAGTTCCTGTGTAGCCAAGTTTACATTCCGTGTATTACTGATATCTTATGATGTTTCTTTTTCTGTGTGACTTATTTCAGTTAGAATCATCATACCTGAATCCACTCATTGTGCTGCTAAGGGCCTGATGACACAGATTTCATTGCTGAGTGATATTGCTTTGTAAGTAAATACCACAACGTCTTTATCCATTTTTCACTTTCTGCGATGTTGAACTTGTACTGTAAACGAGGTTCTTGTCAACAGAGCCGTTCCAAACATTGGGGTGGCTGTGTCTTTTTGATTTTAATTTCCCTAAGCTATAGGACCATAAGTGGAAGTGCCCTAGGTTCTGTTGCTTTGTTTTTTAGATGTTTCAGGAAACACCATACACTTCTCCCGAGTGGTTGTTGGCAATTTACATCCCGCCCATCAGCATAACAAGGCTCCCAGTTCTCCATGGCCTGTCCTGCCTTTCTGGATTTTACACTTTTTTCAGATGGCCCTTTTGACCCGGGGGAAGTGAGACTTCATTGTAGTGCAGATTTCCTTTGCAAGCTTGCTTGGTTGGCCAAAAAGGGCGTATGCGTTTTTTCCTGAATATATTCAGGAAAAAACGCATACGCCCTTTTTGGCCAAGTGCATCATTGTGGACGTTCTGCCTCTTTTCCTATGCTTTCAATGCAATTCCAGTCTACCTCCTGAAATTGGTTTCCTGCAATTCTGCCCCACTTTCAAGTCCTCTTGGCAGCCTTACTTCAGTCTATTTTTGGACGATAGCTGTCATTTATAACTCTGCAGGTTTGTGAATTACAGTGCCCCTGAGCTCCTTTC
Source organism: Delphinus delphis (assembly GCF_949987515.2). Lineage (NCBI taxonomy): Eukaryota > Metazoa > Chordata > Mammalia > Artiodactyla > Delphinidae > Delphinus > Delphinus delphis. The sequence goes on along the minus strand of NW_027192952.1, from coordinate 127,961 downwards.
TTCAAGTCGCTTTCTTGTGAGCTGGCCGCAACACCGCAGGATGGCTTCAGGCCCTAATCTGGTTCCGGCACGGCACGCTGAGCCTTTGGTTATTTCCTCTTCCTGGTGGGAAATGAGAGTTAAATTTGCCCGTCCAGACACCTCCAGCTAGTCTCTCATTGGTTCTCGCTATTCCTGTTCATCTTCCGCAGAAATTGCAAACTGGGCCAAACAGGAGGTTAAAGGCGCTGACTCTCCAAGCGGGGAGAGTGTTAGTAAAGCGTCTGGAATGTTGCACCCGAGTACCAGGGGAGGAAAACTGAGACATATTTGAACACGTCTCCCGTTCACATGGTTGATCATACTTGGGTTCCACATGCATGTTTTAGCTGAAGGAAGAATACCTTAAACCTGGAGAGTTAAGACCCGTTTAATGGTTACCATGCAATATGACTTCAAAGGGTCTTCATTTGCTCACCGAACCTCTCCAATCCTATCACTGCTGCGTTTATGCCCCTGTACACATGCTTGATTCTCTTTCGGAGACATAGCAATCCATAGGTTTTAAGATACTTACTAGTCAGGTACATTCTTAGGCGTTTAATATGCGGTGTTGAGTCCATTTCATTGAGCAAGGAGTAGCTCTTGTCTATTCCATATTTGGCTTAAGGAACTTTATCTGTGCTCATTTCAATCTCTGGTTTTATGCAGCACCCCAACTCACCTTTCTCCTTAAGCAAGCATAAGTTGCTTTTCTAAATTTGAGACCCTGTTCTGTTTTGGAATTCAGTTCCTGTGTAGCCAAGTTTACATTCTGTGTATTAGTGATATCTTATGATGTTTCTTTTTCTGTGTGACCTATTTCAGTTAGAATCATCGTACCTGAATCCACTCATTATGCTGCTACGGGGCTGATAACACAGATTTCATTGCTGAGTGATACTGCATTGTACGTAAGTACCACAAGTTCTTTATCCATTTTTCACTTTCTGTGATATTGAACTTGTACGGTAAACGAGGTTCTTGTAAACGGAGGCGTCCCAAACTTTGGGGTGGCTGTGTCTTTTTGATTTTAATTTCCCTAAGCTATAGGACCATAAGTGGAAGTGCCCTAGGTTCTGTTGCTTTGTTTTTTAGATGTTTCAGGAAACACTGTACACTTCTTCCGAGTGTCTGTTGGCAATTTACATCCCGCCCATCAGCATAACAAGGCTCCCAGTTCTCCATGGCCTGTCCTGCCTTTCTGGATTTTACACTTTTTTCAGATGACCCTTTTGACCGGGGGGAAGTGAGACTTCATTGTAGTGCAGATTTCCTTTGCAAGCTTGCTTGGTTGGCCAAAAAGGGCGTATGCGTTTTTTCCTGAATATATTCTTTCCTGAATATATTCAGGAAAAAACGCATACGCCCTTTTTGGCCAAGTGCATCATTGTGGACGTTCTGCCTCTTTTCTTATGCTTTCAATGCAATTCCAGTCCACCTCCTGAAATCGGTTTCCTGCAATTCTGCCCCGCTTTCAAGTCCTCTTGGCAGCCTTACTTCAATCTATTTTTGGACGATAGCTGTCATTTATAACTCTGCAGGTTTGTGAATTACAGTGCCCCTGAGCTCCTTTCTTCAACTCGCTTTCTTGTGACCTGGCCGCAACACCGCAGGATGGCTTCAGGCCCTAATCTGGTTCCGGCACGGCACGCTGAGCCTTTGGTTATTTCCTCTTCCTGGTGGGAAATGAGAGTTAAATTTGCCCGTCCAGACACCTCCAGCTAGTCTCTCACTGGTTCTCGCTATTCCTGTTCATCTTCCGCAGAAATTGCAAACTGGGCCAAACAGGAGGTTAAAGGCGCTGACTCTCCAAGTGGGGAGAGTGTTAGTAAAGCGTCTGGAATGTTGCACCCGAGTACCAGGGGAGGAAAACTGAGACATATTTGAACACATCTCCCGTTCACATGGTTGATCATACTTTGGGTTCCACATGCATGTTTTAGCTGAAGGAAGAATACCTTAAACCTGGAGAGTTAAGACCCGTGTAATGGGTACCATGCAATATGACTTCAAAGGGTCTTCATTTGCTCACCGAACCTCTCCTAACTATCACTGCTGCGTTTATGCCCCTGTACACATGCTTGATTCTCTTTCGGAGACATAGCAATCCATAGGTTTTAAGATACTTACTAGTCAGGTACATTCTTAGGCGTTTAATATGCGGTGTTGAGTCCATTTCATTGAGCAAGGAGTAGCTCTTGTCTATTCCATATTTGGCTTAAGGCACTTTATCTGTGCTCATTTCAATCTCTGGTTTTATGCAGCACCCCAACTCACCTTTCTCCTTAAGCAAGCATAAGTTGCTTTTCTAAATTTGAGACCCTGTTCTGTTTTGGAATTCAGTTCCTGTGTAGCCAAGTTTACATTCTGTGTATTAGTGATATCTTATGATGTTTCTTTTTCTGTGTGACCTATTTCAGTTAGAATCATCGTACCTGAATCCACTCATTATGCTGCTACGGGCCTGATAACATAGATTTCATTGCTGAGTGATACTGCATTGTACGTAAGTACCACAAGTTCTTTATCCATTTTTCACTTTCTGCAATGTTGAACTTGTACTGTAAACGAGGTTCTTGTAAACAGAGGCGTACCAAACTTTGGGTTGGCTGTGTCTTTTTTATTTTAATTTCCCTAAGCTATAGGACCATAAGTGGAAGTGTCCTAGGCTTTGTTGCTTTGTTTTTTAGATGTTTCAGGAAACACCATACACTTCTCCGAAGTGTCTGTTGGCAATTTACATCCCGCCCATCAGCATAACAAGGCTCCCAGTTCTCAATGGCCTGTTGCCTTTCTGGATTTTACACTTTTTTCAGATGGCCCTTTTGACCGGGGGGAAGTGAGACTTCATTGTAGTGCAGATTTCCTTTGCAAGCTTGCTTGGTTGGCCAAAAAGGGCGTATGCGTTTTTTCCTGAATATATTCAGGAAAAAACGCATACGCCCTTTTTGGCCAAGTGCATCATTGTGGACGTTCTGCCTCTTTTCCTATGCTTTCAATGCAATTCCAGTCTACCTCCTGAAATCGGTTTCCTGCAATTCTGCCCCGCTTTCAAGTCCTCTTGGCAGCCTTACTTCAGTCTATTTTTGGACGATAGCTGTCGTTTATAACTCTGCAGGTTTGTGAATTACAGTGCCCCTGAGCTCCTTTCTTCAACTCGCTTTCTTGTGACCGGGCCGCAACACCACAGGATGGCTTCAGGCCCTATTCTGGTTCCGGCCCGGCATGCTGAGCCTTTGGTTAATTCCTCTTCCTGGTGGGAAATGAGAGTTAAATTTGCACGTCCAGACACCTCCAGCTAGCCTCTCATTGGTTCTCGCTATTCTTGTTCATCTTCCGCAGAAATTGCAAACTGGGCAAAACAGGAGGTTAAAGGGACTGACTCTCCAAGTCAGGAGAGTGTTAGTAAAGCGTCTGGAATGTTGCACCCGAGTACCAGCGTACGAAAACTGAGACATATTTGAACACGTCTCCCGATCACATGGTTGATCATACTCTAGGTTCCACATGCATGTTTTAGCTGAAGGAAGAATACCTTAAACCTGGAGAGTTGAAATCCGTGGAATGGGTACCATGCAATATGACTTCAAAGGGTCTTCATTTGCTCACCGAACCTCTCCAATCCTATCACTGCTGTGTTTATGCCCCTGTACACATGCTTGATTCTCTTTCGGAGACATAGCAATCCATAGGTTTTAAGATACTTACTAGTCAGGTACATTCTTAGGCGTTTAATATGGGGTGTTGAGTCCATTTCATTGAGCAAGGAGTAGCTCTTGTCTATTCCATATTTGGCTTAAGGAACTTTATCTGTGCTCATTTCAATCTCTGGTTTTATGCAGCACCCCAACTCACCTTTCCCCTTAAGCAAGCATAAGTTGGTTTTCTAAATTTGAGACCCTGTTCTGTTCTGTAATTCAGTTCCTGTGTAGCCAAGTTTCCATTCCGTGTATTACTGATATCTTATGATGTTTCTTTTTCTGTGTGACTTATTTCAGTTAGAATCATCATACCTGAATCCACTCATTGTGCTGCTAAGGGCCTGATGACACAGATTTCATTGCTGAGTGATATTGCTTTGTAAGTAAATACCACAACTTCTTTATCCATTTTTCACTTTCCGCGATGTTGAACTTGTACTGTAAACGAGGTTCTTGTCAACAGAGCCGTTCCAAACTTTGGGGTGGCTGTGTCTTTTTGATTTTAATTTCCCTAAGCTATAGGACCATAAGTGGAAGTGCCCTAGGCTCTGTTGCTTTGTTTTTTAGATGTTTCAGGAAACACCATACACTTCTCCCGAGTGTCTGTTGGCAATTTACATCCCGCCCATCAGCATAACAAGGCTCCCAGTTCTCCATGGCCTGTCCTGCCTTTCTGCATTTTACACTTTTTTCAGATGGCCCTTTTGACCGGGGGGAAGTGAGACTTCATTGTAGTGCAGATTTCCTTTGCAAGCTTGCTTGGTTGGCCAAAAAGGGCGTATGCGTTTTTTCCTGAATATATTCAGGAAAAAACGCATACGCCCTTTTTGGCCAAGTGCATCATTGTGGACGTTCTGCCTCTTTTCCTATGCTTTCAATGCAATTCCAGTCTACCTCCTGAAATCGGTTTCCTGCAATTCTGCCCCGCTTTCAAGTCCTCTTGGCAGCCTTACTTCAGTCTATTTTTGGACGATAGCTGTCATTTATAACTCTGCAGGTTTGTGAATTACAGTGCCCCTGAGCTCCTTTCTTCAACTCGCTTTCTTGTGACCTGGCCGCAACACCGCAGGATGGCTTCAGGCCCTAATCTGGTTCCGGCACGGCACGCTGAGCCTTTGGTTAATTCCTCTTCCTGGTGGAAAATGAGAGTTAAATTTGCCCGTCCAGACACCACCAGCTAGTCTCTCATTGGTTCTCGCTATTCCTGTTCATCTTCCGCAGAAATTGCAAACTGGGCCAAACAGGAGGTTATAGGCACTGACTCTCCAAGTCAGGAGAGTGTTAGTAAAGCGTCTGGAATGTTGCACCCGAGTACCAGGGTACGAAAACTGAGACATATTTGAACACGTCTCCCGTTCACATGGTTGAACATACTCTAGGTTCCACATGCATGTTTTAGCTGAAGGAAGAATACCTTAAATCTGGGTAGTTGAAACCCGTGGAATGGGTACCATGCAATATGATTTCAAAGGGTCTTCATTTGCTCACCGAACCTCTCCAATCCTATCACTGCTGCGTTTATGGCCCTGTACACATGCTTGATTCTCTTTCGGAGACATAGCAATCCATAGGTTTTAAGATACTTACTAGTCAGGTACATTCTTAGGCGTTTAATATGCGGTGTTGAGTCCATTTCGTTGAGCAAGGAGTAGCTCTTGTCTATTCCATATTTGGCTTAAGGAACTTTATCTGTGCTCATTTCAATCTCTGGTTTTATGCAGCACCCCAACTCACCTTTCCCCTTAAGCAAGCATAAGTTGGTTTTCTCAATTTGAGACCCTGTTCTGTTCTGTAATTCAGTTCCTGTGTAGCCAAGTTTCCATTCCATGTATTACTGATATCTTATGATGTTTCTTTTTCTGTGTGACTTATTTCAGTTAGAATCATCATACCTGAATCCACTCATTGTGCTGCTAAGGGCCTGGTGACATAGATTTCACTGCTGAGTGATATTGCTTTGTAATTAAATACCACAACTTCTTTATCCATTTTTCACTTTCTGCGATGTTGAACGTGTACTGTAAACGAGTTTCCTGTAAACAGAGCTGTTCCAAACTTTGGGGTGGCTGTGTCTTTTTGATTTTAATTTCCCTAAGCTATAGGACCATAAGTGGAAGTGCCCTAGGCTCTGTTGCCTTGTTTTTTAGATGTTTCAGGAAACACCATACACTTCTCCAGAGTGGCTGTTGGCAATTTACATCCCGCCCATCAGCATAAGAAGGCTCCCAGTTCTCCATGGCCTGTCGTGCCTTTATGGATTCTACACTTTTTTCAGATGGCCCTTTTGACCAGGTGGAAGTGAGACTTCATTGTAGTGCAGATTTTCTTTGCAAGCTTGCTTGGTTGGCCAAAAAGTGCGTATGCGTTTTTTCCTGAATATATTCAGGAAAAAACGCATACACCCTTTTTGGCCAAGTGCATCATTGTCGAGGTTCTGACTCTCTTCATATGTTTTCAATGCAATTCCAGTCTACCTCCTGAAATCGGTTTCCTGCAATTCTGCCTTGCTTTCAATGCCTCTTCATAGCCTTACCTCAATATATTTTTTGAAAATAGTTGGCCTTTATAACTCTGCAGGTTTTTGAATTGCATTGGCCCTTAGCTCCATTTTTTAGCTCTTATTTTTGTGGTCTTGCCCCGTAACCACAGGATTCCTTGAAGCCCTATTTTTCTTCTGGGGCACCTTGCTGTGCCTTTGGTTAATTCTTCTTACTAATGTGATATTAGAGTGACATGTGCCCATTGAAACCGCTACAGCTAGTTTCTCGCTGGTTCCTCCTATTCCCATTCATCCTCTGCACTAACTGCAGACTGTGCGATACCAGAACTTAAAGGCATTGACTCCATGTGGGGATGTTGTTAGTAAAGCGGCTGGAATGTCGATCCGGAGCCCCAGGAGAGGAAAAATGAGGTGCGTTTTAGAAACCTTTCCCGATCATATGGTATACCAGTCGCTGGGTTTCCCAAGCATGGTTTAGCTGTAGGAAGATTCCCTTCAACCTGGAGTGTTGGGACCCTTGGACTGAGTAGCATGAAGTATTGCATTAAACTTTTGGCAGTTGCTCACCAAAGCTCACCAATCCTGTCAGCCCCAAGTGTCCAGCCTTATGTCTTATCCAGCTGTGGGTTTATATGTGGTCAATCCAGGTTGCATCACAGCCCCTGAGCGAATTTTGTAAGAATTTTTCTCTCTTTCATTGTTTCAGCGTTTTGTTTTTAAAATTTATTTCTATAATGGGGTTTAGCTCATTTTCACTGCTGTGTTTGTGCCGCTCTGCACACACTTGATTCCCTTATGGAGATATATCAATACATGGGTTTTAAGATTCTTATTCCTCAGATATATTTCTCTGCGGTGTATAGGGTGTGTTGAGGCCAGTTCATTGAGCAAGGTGTAGATCTTGTCTAATACCTATTTGGTTTATTGAACGGTATCTGTGCTAATTTCCAACTCTGGTTTTATGCATCACCCCACCTCTCCTTTCCCCTTAAGCTGACATAAGTGTGTTTTCTAAATGTGAGACACTGTTCTGTTCTGTAATTCATTTCTTGTGCAGCCATATTTACCCTCCCTCTATAGGTGATATCTTATGATATGTTTCTTTTTCTGTTTGACTTATTTCAAGTAGTATTATCGGACCTAAATCCACTCTTTATCCTTCTACTAGCCTTATTACATTGATTTCATGGTGAAGAGATATTCCATTGTACATAAGTACCACATCTTCTTTATCCATTGTTCTCTTTCCTGGGATATTTAAGGTGTACTGAAGTTGAGGTTCTTGTAAACAGAGTAGCCCTAAACTGTGGTGTGCTTGTGTCTTGTTGATTTTTAGACTTCCCTAGATATACTCCCATGATTGGAAGTGTCCTATGCTCTGTAGCTCTGTTTTTTAGATGATTTAGGAACCACCATACACTTCTCCAGAGTGGCTCTCGGCAGTTCACACACTGCCCATCAGCGTATAAAGGCTCCCTGTTCTCCATGGCCTGTCCTGCATTTCTGGTTTTTACAATTTTTTAGGATGGCCCTTTTGACCGGTGGGAAGTGAGACTTCTTTGTTGTGCACATTTGCATTGCTTGCTTGCTTCGTTGCCCATAAAGTGCGTATGCGTTTTTTCCTGGATATAATCAGGAAAAAACGCATACGCCCTTTTGGGCCAACTGCATCATTGTCGAAATTCTGCCGCTTTTCATGTGCGTTAAAGACGAGTCCAATCTATCTCTTGAAATCTGTTTCTTGCAATTCTGTCTTGCATTCAGATCCTCTTCTTTGCCTTACCTCAACATATTTTTGGACGTTAGTTTTCATTTATAACTCTGCAGGTTTGTGAATTGCAGTGACCCTGAGCTCCATTTTTTAAGTTGTTCTTTTGTGAGCTGGCCTCAAACCCACAGGATTGCTTCAGGCCCTATTTTGGCTCCGGCGAGGCAGGCTGAGCCTTTCTTTAATTCTTATTCTTAATGGGAAATTAGAGTGATATGTGCCCGTCCAAACCCCTACAACTCTTCTCTCATTGGTTCCCCCTCTTCCCGTTCATCCTCCTCACAATTTGCAAAATGTGTGAAACAGAAGTTTAAATGTGCTGATTCTCCAAGTGGGGAGATTCTAAGTAGCATGGCTGGAATGGTGAACAGGAGCACCAGGAGAGGATAAATGAGGTGCATTTTAGACACATCTCCCGATCACATGGTGTACAGTCCTCTGGGTTTTCCATGCATGTTTTAGCTGTAGGAAGATCCCTTGAACCTGCAGATTTGGGACCCATTGAATGGGTACCAGGTAGTATTACTTTAAAGGGTGTGCATTTCCTCACCCAACCTCACATTTCTCTTAGCGCAAACAGTTTCCAGCCTTATGTCTCATCCTGCTGTGGGTCTAGATGTGTTCAATCCATGTTGCATCACCGTCCCTGAGGAAAAGTTGTAAGAGGTTTTCTCTGTCTCTCTGTCGTTTATTTTTTTCAATTTATTACTATATTGGTTACAGCTGATTTTCAAAGCTCTGTTTCTTGCTGCTGTACATCCACTTGATTCACGTACAGAGAGACATCAATAAATTCTTTTTCAGATTCTTACCAGTCGTATATATTCTTTTCCGGTGACTTGAGTGTGCTGAGTGCAGTTCTTTTAGCTACCGTGTAGGCCTTGTTGATTATCAGTTTGGTATTTGGAATGGTATCTTTGCTAATTTCAACCTCCTGGATGATGCCTCACCCCTCCCCACCTTTCCCGTTTAGCAGCCTTATGCGTGTTTTCTACATATTTGACTATGTTTTTGTTTTGTAATTTATTTCATGTGTAGCCATTTTGGATTCCACCTTTAAGTGATATCTTATGATATGTGTCTTTTTCTTTTTGAATTCTGTCACTTAGAATGATCATACGTAACTCCTCCGGAGTTGTTACAACTGGCCATATTTCATTGATTTCCAGGCTGAATAATATTCCACTCTACCTAAGTACCACATCTCTATCCATTTTTTCCCTCCAGAGACATTTAAGTTATATCCTAGTCGAGGATCTTTTAAACAGAGAGGGGGTAAACATTGGGGTGCCTGTGTCCTCTCGATTTTTGTTTTTCCCAAGATATACGCCCATGAGTGCAAGTGCCCTATGCTCTGTAGCTCATTTTTTAGATGCTTTAGTAAACACAATACACTTCTCCAGAATGGCCGTTGGCAATATACATTTCCACTATAAGTCTCACAGGGCTCCCTCTTCTCGTTGCCCTGTCCTGCATTTCTGTTGTTTACGCTTTATGAGGATGGCTCTTCTGACTGATGCGAAGTGATATCTTTTGTAGTATTGACTTCCAGTGCCCACCTGTTTGGTTGGCTAAAAAAGTGTATGCCCTTTTCTTGAATATATACAGAAAAGAACGCATACACCCTTTTTGGCCAACTGCAATGTTGGCAATGTTGGCAATGTTCAGCTCCTTTTCTTGTGCTTAATGGCGAGTCCTTTCTACCTCCTCAAATCCCTTTCCTGCCATTCTCCCTTGCTTACAAGTCCTTTTCTCTGACTTTCCTCAAGACATTTTTCAGTGATGGATATTTTCAACTCTGCAGTTTTGTGAATTTTACTGCCCCTGAGTTCCATTGTTCAACCTGTGTTTATGGGAACTGGCCACAAAGCAGCGGGATTTCCTCAAGCCCTATACTGTTTCCATGGGCAACCCTAGCCTTTGGTCAATTCGTCTTCCTGATTGGAAATTAGAGTGACATGTGCCTGTCTGAACACCTAGGACTTGTCTCTCATTGTTCCTCATCCTTCCGCTTCATCCTCTGGACAAATTCCAAACTGTACGCAACAGGATGTTGACAGTGCTGACATCTCCAAGTGGGGAGACTGTTAGTAAAGACGCTGGAGGGGTGAACCCGAGCACCAGGAGATGAGGAGATGAGATGCCTTTTCCAAACTCTTCCCGATCAGACGGTATACCATCCTCTGGGTGTGACAGACATGTTTTAGCAGTAGGAAGAGTCCCATTCATGTAAGGAGAACACCAGGGCTTTTTCAAAATCAGTGTCTCCCCGAAAACCAAACTGGGGAAGTTTTTAAGCTACAGCTACACATATGTTCATTAAGGGCCTTGGGAAGTAGGCAGAGTCCAAACTTTAGATGATTGAAGTCTTCAGGGTCAGAAGCACTCACCACCAGCTTCCCTTAGGCTACACTTTAACTGTCATTGATAGATGATGTCAATAAAAATATCTATTCTTTTTCAGATTATTTCCCCTTATAGGTTATTGCAAAATGTTGAGTGTAGTTCCCTGTGCTATACAGTAGTTCCTTGTTGATGATCTATTTTATACATAGCAGTGTGTATGTGTTCATTCCAAACTGTTAATTTATCCCTCCTCCCACCTTTCCCCTTTGGTAATAATAAATTATAAGATTTTATACTTCTCAGAAATGGGGGAGCTGAAAGAGAGGTATCATTTTCAATGGAAAAGCATTTAAAACAAGATTGAAGCTTTAACCAAGATTATTAGCTGTACATCCTTGGAAAGAAATCACTTCGTTTCTCTAATATTGACCTGACAAATAAGACAAACCTTTTCACTGAACTTGCTTATAAAAAGTGATGGAAATATCAAATGGAAGTGTTAAAAACATCTTATTTTACCCGAGCCTTATACACTGTTCTATGTTAACTACAGTTTGGCTCACACATCTGTTCATTGAGGTTACAATAGTCTCAATTTCTGTTACTGATCCTCCAGAGTGGACCCCAACAAGTGTCCCCCTGCCCAGTGTCATTGGGGCCAACAGATCGAGACTGAGTTTGGTTCACAAGCAAAGGAAACTTTATATTTTGATCAGAGAATGGAGAGGTGAGAGCATGCACTACCCCGTGGGCTGTGGGCTGGGCTGCTGTGTAGAGATCCTGTCAGAGTCAGTGGGAGGGAGGGAGGCGGCGGAGCTCTCGAGAGCCGGGTTGGCTGTAGCTCAGGCTCTATATCGTGGAGTCTGCACTGGGCCCCAGGAGCTGAGGTGTCGACCCAGCCATTCTGCACTAGGAAATCTGGTCTGAAGTGCTGGGTGTGGAACCTCTGCATGCGGGACCCTAGGAGCACGTGAAATTAGACAAAGCACAAAGGATAAAAAAGGTTAGACTTGACTTTATTGCCCAGATTCTATTTTTATCTCCCAGGGATTTTTAATGGGCTTTGCTGGGGACAAACCCCTCCTCTGCCTTTTGTCCCGTTCCTCATTCTTGGAGTGCTGAGGGTGCAGACCCTTCTTCTGTAACTGCTGAGTGCTGAGTTGGGAGCCCTCATACCCTGGGGCGAGGGTCAGAGCTTCTCCCCAGCAGCCTCCCGGTGACGTTGATTGTCCCCAGGACCCCTGCCTCCCTGCTCGTCCACCTGAGCACCAGCATTGGAAGTGTTATAGATTCTAATGACCTTTAAGGGTCCAGGAAAGAGATGTGCAGAGACGCTGTGGGGGCCGGTTTCACCCCGCCCCACATTTGTTCGGCCACCTTAGGCTGACCGTCTCTGCCAGCCTAGATGCTCTGACCAGTAGTCTGCGCTTTCTTCAGTTAGGCCCCTGAATTAACGTACAAACAGCACCAGGTGTCAGAGCCCTGCCCGCTCAACTCCCAGACAGTCCAGGGTCAGTGGTGATCAAGGACCATGATGGCTACTGAGTCAACAGCCTTTTGAAGTAAACAGGAGTCCAGCCGGTCTTATTGGCCACCATCATCACGGTGTCTGTAGGCTTTTCTATGGTGACAGTGTGGTATACTGTTCCCCCGCCAAGATTATTAGCTCCCCTCTGGGTGCAGTAAGTCCTGCAAGCAGTAGTCTACTCTTTTGGGACACACTCTTGTTGTTTTATGAGAGAAACTCCAGGTCAAGTGATGTTCACACGAGTCGTCATGGTGCCCTGTTGCCCCCGGTTATCTCTCTGGATGTTGGAGTTGGAGGGCCTCCTCACTCGAGGTCGGTGTGCCCACGGAGCGAACCCTGCAACTTCAGGGCATGGTTGGTGGTTAGGATCACCACGTGGGGTCCTTTTCCCTTAGGAGGGAGGTGGTCTTTTGGGCTGCTGATTTCCAGGTTTTTAGATACCGCCAGTATCTTGGCCAGATGTGGCAGTGGGCCAAGCCCCTTAGTGACCGTAGTTTATCCTACCTGGATGGCATTCTTGCATTGTTCCATTTCAAGTGGTCCCAGTTTTTGCACTAATTCTCCAATGGCGATTCACCTTTCACCGGGAATGTAAAGGTCAAAGGGTTTAGCTAAATTAGGGAGTTCCAGGGCAAGGGTCTGAATTGACTGCTCTTTCCATTCTTGAAAGGCCACTTCTGGATTCTATTCAAAAGGATCATCATCTTTTCCTTTCAGTGTTTCATATAGAGGCCCAGCTAGTAGACTATAGTTAGGGATCCAGAAGCAGCAAACCCTGGCCTCTCCAGGAACCCCTAAGCTGTCTTCTAGTTTTAGAAAGGGGTAAGGCTGAAAATGGTTTCTTCCCTTTCCTGGGATGGGCTTCTCTGACCTTCTGTGAGAATGAAGCCCAGGCAGGTCACCGCAGTCTGTGATATTTGAGCTTTTTCTTGGACAACTTCTATCCTTTATTGGCTTGGTAGTTCAGAGGCCTCCTTAGTAGGGCTGGTGATCAGAATGTCGTCTGCATATTGAAGGAGGGTTTCCTTTTCCAGAGGTAGAACTTTTAGGTCTTTAGCTAAGCTTTCCCCAAAGATGGTGTGGGAATTTTTGCACCCTTGGGGCCAGACGGCCCGGAAGTATTGTTTTAGTTGTATGTTGAGTCCTGCCACTCACAAGCCAAAATTTCTTGTGACTCTGGGACTAATGGAATACAAAAGAAGGCATCATTGAAGACTAATACAGAATACCATGTCCTGGTGGTTGGTAGAATGACCAGCAGGGTGTAGGAATTAGGAGCAACTGGAGGTATATCCTCGGTGGCTTCACTGACTGTCCTGACATCCTTTACCAGGTCCCCAGCAGCCCATGGGGCTCTCGTGGTCAGACCAATCCCAGAATATGGAGCTCACCTGGGCAGGTACCCCACCCCCACCCCAGCCCACGGGGCTCTCGTGGTCAGGCCCCTCCCAGGATACAGAGCTACCCTTGCGGGTACCGTGGCAGGGCTGGGCACACAGGAACCGTGCACATAGCCCTCATTGCAGAGCACCCCCAGCTCACCTGTTGCTCAGAGCTGACACAGAGCACCTCAGAGCAGGACTTGAACTAACAAACAGCAGCTGCGACGGGTCTGTGACCCTGGGCATCACTCCGTGAGGCCTCCCTCCACCTGGTCTTCCAGAGACTTCCACTGCACCCGGGGCACCAGGCCTCTGTCTCCAACCACCACCCACCCCTCCTCTCCCTGACTCCTGGGTTCCTCTCATTAGGAGAGGGTTTTCTTGAAGTTGTCTCCCACTCATGGGCCAGATAAAATGATTAGAAAACAAGCCAAAGCTGCAGCCCCTTGTCTATCCTGACTCTCAGGAGCCCACACCTGTTCCTTGGACCTGGCCGGTTCAGCAAGTTCCATTTTCTGCAACTGTGAGCCCCTGAGGGGTGATGATTGGCTGACCTGGGCAGCCTTACCGTGCCGGCCAGCCCTCCCCAGGTGTGCCTGGGTTGAGATCAATATAAATACCACTCCAGGCAGCAAGAGCCCCTGCAGCCGTGCCTGACGCCATTTTCTCTGCCCTGTCAGCAGTCTCGGGGCTGGGCTGGTGGGAGGGAGTGAGAGGCCACGGCTTTGTGGGTGGCCCAGTGTGAGTGGGGCTCTGCTGGACTTTCTGCAGCAGTTGCCAGGCTGCCACCTGCTAAAGAAGAGGATGTGTCACCCATACCTGCTGCTGGAATTTCTCCCTGGGCAGAGGTGAGGAAGGAAAAAAGCAGTGGGGGCAGGGACAGGACGGGTATCTCAGGCAGGGAAATGGAAATCTTCCAGAAGAGCACCCAGGGCCAGGACCATCCTGGCTGGCCTGCAGGCACCAAGTCGGCCGGCATGCTGTCACTCGTGTGGCTCTATGGCCCTTCCTCTAGGCTTTCAAGTCCTTGTATATATTCAGGTGTTTTACCTGGGACGGGTGGGAATAGTTCAGCAGCAACTGGCCTGGGGCTCAGCTCACGTTTACTCACAGATGCCTCGGCACGGTGCCCCAGCTTTGCAATGAGGACGCTTGTTGCGTGGGGGCTGCTGGCTGAATGGGAGACGATTCCCCACCACTGACCAACTTCAGAATTGTTTACAACTGGAGCAAGTGCCCTGATACGGTTTTCCTCTGTGTAACTGGTGGGTTCTGTGTTTTTTTTCTCTTTTTCGTTTTTGGTTCAAGGTAGATTTTATTCCTCTTTTTTGTATTTACAGATATAAGCATGGAAATAATTTATTCATATAAATACATGTATGTGCAGGGAATAATTGTTTTTTCTGTTTTATTTTTTAAATTTTATTTCTTTTTAATTTTGAATTTTATTTTATATTTTTATACAGCAGGTTCTTATTGGTTATCTATTTTATACATATAAATGTATACATGCCAATCCCAGTCTCTCAACTCCTCCCACCACCACCCCCCAACAGCTTTCCCCCCTTGTTGTCCATACGTTTGTTGTCTACATCTGTTGCTCTATTTATGCCTTGCAAAATGGTTAATCTGTACAGTTTTTCTAGGTTCCACATATATGCATGAATATACAAGATTTGTTTTTCTCTTTCTGACTTACTTCACTCTGTATGACAGTCTCTAGATCCATCGACGTCTCTACAAATGACCCAATTTCATTCCTTTTCATGGCTGAGTAATATTCCATTTTATATATGTACCACAGCTTTATGCATTCGTCTGTCTGTGGGCATTTAGGTTGCTTCCATTACCTCGATATTGTAAATAGTGATGCAATGAACATTGCGGTGAATGACTCTTTTTGATTTATGGTTTTGTCTGGGTATATGTCCAGTACTGGGATTGCTGTATCATATGGTAATTCTATTGTTAGTTTCTTAAGAAATTCCATATTGTTCTCCATAATGACTGTATCAATTTATATTCCCAACAATAGTGGAAGAGGGTTCCTTTTCTCCACACCCTTTCCAGCATTTTTTGTTTGTAGATTTTCAATGATGCCTATTCTACCAGGTGTGAGGTGATACCTCATTGTTGAATCCATTTCGTTGAGCAAGGGGTAGCTCTTGTCTATTACATATTTGGCTTATGGAACGGTATCTGTGCTAATTTCAAACTCTGCTTTTATGCAGCACCCCAACTCACCTTCCCCCTTAAGCAGGCATAAGTTGGTTTTCTAAATTTGAGACCCTGTTCTGTTCTGTAATTCAGTTCCTGTGTAGCCAAGTTTACATTCCGTGTATTACTGATATCTTATGATGTTTCTTTTTCTGTGTGACTTATTTCAGTTAGAATCATCATACCTGAATCCACTCATTGTGCTGCTAAGGGCCTGATGACACAGATTTCATTGCTGAGTGATATTGCTTTGTAAGTAAATACCACAACTTCTTTATCCATTTTTCACTTTCTGCGATGTTGAACTTGTACTGTAAACGAGGTTCTTGTAAACAGAGCCGTTCCAAACTTTCGGGTGGCTGTGTCTTTTTGATTTTAATTTCCCTAAGCTATAGGACCATAAGTGGCAGTGCCCTAGGCTCTGTTGCTTTGTTTTTTAGATGTTTCAGGAAACACCATACACTTCTCCCGAGTGTCTGTTGGCAATTTACATCCCGCCCATCAGCATAACAAGGCTCCCAGTTCTCCATGGCCTGTCCTGCCTTTCTGGATTTTACACTTTTTTCAGATGGCCCTTTTGACCGGGGGGAAGTGAAACTTCATTGTAGTGCAGATTTCCTTTGCAAGCTTGCTTGGTTGGCCAAAAAGGGCGTATGCGTTTTTTCCTGAATATATTCAGGAAAAAACGCATACGCCCTTTTTGGCCAAGTGCATCATTGTGGACGTTCTGCCTCTTTTCCTATGCTTTCAATGTAATTCCAGTCTACCTCCTGAAATCGGTTTCCTGCAATTCTGCCCCGCTTTCAAGTCCTCTTGGCAGCCTTACTTCAGTCTATTTTTGGACAATAGCTGTCATTTATAACTCTGCAGGTTTGTGAATTACAGTGCCCCTGAGCTCCTTTCTTCAACTCGCTTTCTTGTGACCTGGCCGCAACACCGCAGGATGGCTTCAGGCCCTAATCTGGTTCCGGCCCGGCATGCTGAGCCTTTGGTTAATTCCTCTTTCTGGTGGGAAATGAGAGTTAAATTTGCCCGTCCAGACACCTCCAGCTAGCCTCTCATTGGTTCTCGCTATTCCTGTTCATCTTCCGCAGAAATTGCAAACTGGGCCAAACAGGAGGTTAAAGGGACTGACTCTCCAAGTCGGGAGAGTGTTAGTAAAGCACCTGGAATGTTGCACCCAAGTACCAGGGGAGGAAAACTGAGATATATTTGAACACGTCTCCCGTTCACATGGTTGATCATACTCTGGGTTCCACATGCATGTTTTAGCTGAAGGAAGAATACCTTAAACCTGGAGAGTTGAGACCCGTGTAATGGGTACCATGCAATATGACTTCAAAGGGTCTTCATTTGCTCACCGAACCTCTCCAATCCTATCACTGCTGCGTTTATTCCCCTGTACACACGCTTGATTCTCTTTTGGAGACATAGCAGTCCATAGGTTTTAAGATACTTACTAGTCAGGTACATTCTTAAGGGTTTAATATGGGGTTTTGAGTCCATTTCGTTGAGCAAGGAGTAGCTCTTGTCTATTCCATATTTGGCTTAAGGAACTTTATCTGTGCTCATTTCAATCTCTGGTTTTATGCAGCACCCCAACTCACCTTTACCCTTAAGCAAGCATAAGTTGGTTTTCTAAATTTGAGACCCTGTTCTGTTTTGGAATGCAGTTCCTGTGTAGCCAAGTTTACATTCCGTGTATTAGTGATATCTTATGATGTTTCTTTTTCTGTGTGACTTATTTCAGTTAGAATCATCGTACCTGAATCCACTCATTATGCTGCTACGGGCCTGATGACATAGATTTCATTGCTGAGTGATACTGCATTGTACGTAAGTACCACAAGTTCTTTATCCATTTTTCACTTTCTGTGATGTTGAACTTGTACTGTAAACGAGGTTCTTGTAAACAGAGGCGTCCCAAACTTTGGGGTGGCTGTGTCTTTTTGATTTTAATTTCCCTAAGCTATAGGACCATAAATGGCAGTGCCCTAGGCTCTGTTGCTTTGTTTTTTAGATGTTTCAGGAAACACCATACACTTCTCCCGAGTGTCTGTTGGCAATTTACATCCCTCCCATCAGCATAACAAGGCTCCCAGTTCTCCATGGCCTGTCCTGCCTTTCTGGATTTTACACTTTTTTCAGATGGCCCTTTTGACCGGGGGGAAGTGAGACTTCATTGTAGTGCAGATTTCCTTTGCAAGCTTGCTTGGTTGGCCAAAAAGGGCGTATACGTTTTTTCCTGAATATATTCAGGAAAAAACGCATACGCCCTTTTTGGCCAAGTGCATCATTGTGGACGTTCTGCCTCTTTTCCTATGCTTTCAATGTAATTCCAGTCTACCTCCTGCAATCGGTTTCCTGCAATTCTGCCCTGCTTTCAAGTCCTCTTGGCAGCCTTACTTCAGTCTATTTTTGGACGATAGCTGTCATTTATAACTCTGCAGGTTTGTGAATTACAGTGCCCCTGAGCTCCTTTCTTCAACTCGCTTTCTTGTGACCTGGCCGCAACACCGCAGGATGGCTTCAGGCCCTAATCTGGTTCCGGCCCGGCATGCTGAGCCTTTGGTTAATTCCTCTTCCTGGTGGGAAATGAGAGTTAAATTTGCCCGTCCAGACACCTCCAGCTAGCCTCTCATTGGTTCTCGCTATTCCTGTTCATCTTCCGCAGAAATTGCAAACTGGGCCAAGCAGGAGGTTAAAGGAACTGACTCTGCAAGTCGGGAGAGTGTTAGTAAAGCATCTGGAATGTTGCACCCGAGTACCAGGGGAGGAAAACTGAGACATATTTGAACACGTCTCCCGATCACATGGTTGATCATACTCTGGGTTCCACATGCATGTTTTAGCTGAAGGAAGAATACCTTAAACCTGGAGAGTTGAGACCCGTGTAATGGGTACCATGCAATATGACTTCAAAGGGTCTTCATTTGCTCACCGAACCTCTCCAATCCTATCACTGCTGCGTTTATGCCCCTGTACACATGCTTGATTCTCTTTCGGAGACATAGCAATCCATAGGTTTTAAGATACTTACTAGTCAGGTACATTCTTAGGCGTTTAATATGCGGTGTTGAGTCCATTTCATTGAGCAAGGAGTAGCTCTTGTCTATTCCATATTTGGCTTAAGGAACTTTATCTGTGCTCATTTCAATCTCTGGTTTTATGCAGCACCCCAACTCACCTTTACCCTTAAGCAAGCATAAGTTGGTTTTCTAAATTTGAGACCCTGTTCTGTTCTGTAATTCAGTTCCTGTGTAGCCAAGTTTACATTCCGTGTATTACTGATATCTTATGATGTTTCTTTTTCTGTGTGACTTATTTCAGTTAGAATCATCATACCTGAATCCACTCATTGTGCTGCTAAGGGCCTGATGACACAGATTTCATTGCTGAGTGATATTGCTTTGTAAGTAAATACCACAACTTTATCCATTTTTCACTTTCTGCGATGTTGAACTTGTACTGTAAACGAGGTTCTTGTAAACAGAGCCGTTCCAAACTTTGGGGTGGCTGTGTCTTTTTGATTTTAATTTCCCTAAGCTATAGGACCATAAGTGGCAGTGCCCTAGGCTCTGTTGCTTTGTTTTTTAGATGTTTCAGGAAACACCATACACTTCTCCCGAGTGTCTGTTGGCAATTTACATCCCGCCCATCAGCATAACAAGGCTCCCAGTTCTCCATGGCCTGTCCTGCCTTTCTGGATTTTACACTTTTTTCAGATGGCCCTTTTGACCGGGGGGAAGTGAAACTTCATTGTAGTGCAGATTTCCTTTGCAAGCTTGCTTGGTTGGCCAAAAAGGGCGTATGCGTTTTTTCCTGAATATATTCAGGAAAAAACGCATACGCCCTTTTTGGCCAAGTGCATCATTGTGGACGTTCTGCCTCTTTTCCTATGCTTTCAATGCAATTCCAGTCTACCTCCTGCAATCGGTTTCCTGCAATTCTGCCCCGCTTTCAAGTCCTCTTGGCAGCCTTACTTCAGTCTGTTTTTGGACGATAGCTGTCATTTATAACTCTGCAGGTTTGTGAATTACAGTGCCCCTGAGCTCCTTTCTTCAACTCGCTTTCTTGTGAGCTGGCCGCAACACCGCAGGATGGCTTCAGGCCCTAATCTGGTTCCGGCACGGCACACTGAGCCTTTGGTTATTTCCTCTTCCTGGTGGGAAATGAGAGTTAAATTTGCCCGTCCAGACACCTCCAGCTAGCCTCTCATTGGTTCTCGCTATTCCTGTTCATCTTCCGCAGAAATTGCAAACTGGGCCAAACAGGAGGTTAAAGGCGCTGACTCTCCAAGTGGGGAGAGTGTTAGTAAAGCGTCTGGAATGTTGCACCCGAGTACCAGGGGAGGAAAACTGAGACATATTTGAACACGTCTCCCGTTCACATGGTTGATCATACTTGGGTTCCACATGCATGTTTTAGCTGAAGGAAGAATACCTAAAACCTGGGTAGTTGAGACCCGTGGAATGGGTACCATGCAATATGACTTCAAAGGGTCTTCATTTGCTCACCGAACCTCTCCAATCCTATCACTGCTGCGTTTATGCCCCTGTACACATGCTTGATTCTCTTTCGGAGACATAGCAATCCATAGGTTTTAAGATACTTACTAGTCAGGTACATTCTTAGGCGTTTAATATGCGGTGTTGAGTCCATTTCGTTGAGCAAGGAGTAGCTCTTGTCTATTCCATATTTGGCTTAAGGAACTTTATCTGTGCTCATTTCAATCTCTGGTTTTATGCAGCACCCCAACTCACCTTTCCCCTTAAGCAAGCATAAGTTGGTTTTCGAAATTTGAGACCCTGTTCTGTTCTGTAATTCAGTTCCTGTGTAGCCAAGTTTACATTCCGTGTATTACTGATATCTTATGATGTTTCTTTTTCTGTGTGACTTATTTCAGTTAGAATCATCATACCTGAATCCACTCATTGTGCTGCTAAGGGCCTGATGACACAGATTTCATTGCTGAGTGATATTGCTTTGTAAGTAAATACCACAACTTCTTTATCCATTTTTCACTTTCTGCGATGTTGAACTTGTACTGTAAACGAGGTTCTTGTAAACAGAGCCGTTCCAAACTTTGGGGTGGCTGTGTCTTTTTGATTTTAATTTCCCTAAGCTATAGGACCATAAGTGGCAGTGCCCTAGGCTCTGTTGCTTTGTTTTTTAGATGTTTCAGGAAACACCATACACTTCTCCCGAGTGTCTGTTGGCAATTTACATCCCGCCCATCAGCATAACAAGGCTCCCAGTTCTCCATGGCCTGTCCTGCCTTTCTGGATTTTACACTTTTTTCAGATGGCCCTTTTGACCGGGGGGAAGTGAAACTTCATTGTAGTGCAGATTTCCTTTGCAAGCTTGCTTGGTTGGCCAAAAAGGGCGTATGCGTTTTTTCCTGAATATATTCAGGAAAAAACGCATACGCCCTTTTTGGCCAAGTGCATCATTGTGGACGTTCTGCCTCTTTTCCTATGCTTTCAATGCAATTCCAGTCTACCTCCTGCAATCGGTTTCCTGCAATTCTGCCCCGCTTTCAAGTCCTCTTGGCAGCCTTACTTCAGTCTATTTTTGGACGATAGCTGTCATTTATAACTCTGCAGGTTTGTGAATTACAGTGCCCCTGAGCTCCTTTCTTCAACTCGCTTTCTTGTGAGCTGGCCGCAACACCGCAGGATGGCTTCAGGCCCTAATCTGGTTCCGGCACGGCACACTGAGCCTTTGGTTATTTCCTCTTCCTGGTGGGAAATGAGAGTTAAATTTGCCCGTCCAGACACCTCCAGCTAGCCTCTCATTGGTTCTCGCTATTCCTGTTCATCTTCCGCAGAAATTGCAAACTGGGCCAAACAGGAGGTTAAAGGCGCTGACTCTCCAAGTGGGGAGAGTGTTAGTAAAGCGTCTGGAATGTTGCACCCGAGTACCAGGGGAGGAAAACTGAGACATATTTGAACACGTCTCCCGTTCACATGGTTGATCATACTTGGGTTCCACATGCATGTTTTAGCTGAAGGAAGAATACCTAAAACCTGGGTAGTTGAAACCCGTGGAATGGGTACCATGCAATATGACTTCAAAGGGTCTTCATTTGCTCACCGAACCTCTCCAATCCTATCACTGCTGCGTTTATGCCCCTGTACACATGCTTGATTCTCTTTCGGAGACATAGCAATCCATAGGTTTTAAGATACTTACTAGTCAGGTACATTCTTAGGCGTTTAATATGCGGTGTTGAGTCCATTTCGTTGAGCAAGGAGTAGCTCTTGTCTATTCCATATTTGGCTTAAGGAACTTTATCTGTGCTCATTTCAATCTCTGGTTTTATGCAGCACCCCACCTCACCTTTACCCTTAAGCAAGCATAAGTTGGTTTTCTAAATTTGAGACCCTGTTCTGTTCTGTAATTCAGTTCCTGTGTAGCCAAGTTTACATTCCGTGTATTACTGATATCTTATGATGTTTCTTTTTCTGTGTGACTTATTTCAGTTAGAATCATCGTACCTGAATCCACTCATTATGCTGCTACGGGCCTGATGACATAGATTTCATTGCTGAGTGATACTGCATTGTACGTAAGTACCACAAGTTCTTTATCCATTTTTCACTTTCTGTGATGTTGAACTTGTACTGTAAACGAGGTTCTTGTAAACAGAGGCGTCCCAAACTTTGGGGTGGCTGTGTCTTTTTGATTTAAATTTCCCTAAGCTATAGGACCATAAGTGGCAGTGCCCTAGGCTCTGTTGCTTTGTTTTTTAGATGTTTCAGGAAACACCATACACTTCTCCCGAGTGTCTGTTGGCAATTTACATCCCTCCCATCAGCATAACAAGGCTCCCAGTTCTCCATGGCCTGTCCTGCCTTTCTGGATTTTACACTTTTTTCAGATGGCCCTTTTGACCGGGGCGAAGTGAGACTTCATTATAGTGCAGATTTCCTTTGCAAGCTTGCTTGGTTGGCCAAAAAGGGCGTATGCGTTTTTTCCTGAATATATTCAGGAAAAAACGCATACGCCCTTTTTGGCCAAGTGCATCATTGTGGACGTTCTGCCTCTTTTCCTATGCTTTCAATGCAATTCCAGTCTACCTCCTGCAATCGGTTTCCTGCAATTCTGCCCCGTTTTCAAGTCCTCTTGGCAGCCTTACTTCAGTCTATTTTTGGACGATAGCTGTCATTTATAACTCTGCAGGTTTGTGAATTACAGTGCCCCTGAGCTCCTTTCTTCAACTCGCTTTCTTGTGACCTGGCCGCAACACCGCAGGATGGCTTCAGGCCCTAATCTGGTTCCGGCCCGGCATGCTGAGCCTTTGGTTAATTCCTCTTCCTGGTGGGAAATGAGAGTTAAATTTGCCCGTCCAGACACCTCCAGCTAGCCTCTCATTGGTTCTCGCTATTCCTGTTCATCTTCCGCAGAAATTGCAAACTGGGCCAAGCAGGAGGTTAAAGGGACTGACTCTCCAAGTCGGGAGAGTGTTAGTAAAGCATCTGGAATGTTGCACCCGAGTACCAGGGGAGGAAAACTGAGACATATTTGAACACGTCTCCCGTTCACATGGTTGATCATACTCTGGGTTCCACATGCATGTTTTAGCTGAAGGAAGAATACCTTAAACCTGGAGAGTTGAGACCCGTGGAATGGGTACCATGCAATATGACTTCAAAGGGTCTTCATTTGCTCACCGAACCTCTCCAATCCTATCACTGCTGCGTTTATGCCCCTGTACACATGCTTGATTCTCTTTCGGAGACATAGCAATCTATAGGTTTTAAGATACTTACTAGTCAGGTACATTCTTAGGCGTTTAATATGCGGTGTTGAGTCCATTTCGTTGAGCAAGGAGTAGCTCTTGTCTATTCCATATTTGGCTTAAGGAACTTTACCTGTGCTCATTTCAATCTCTGGTTTTATGCAGCACCCCAACTCACCTTTCCCCTTAAGCAAGCATAAGTTGGTTTTCGAAATTTGAGACCCTGTTCTGTTCTGTAATTCAGTTCCTGTGTAGCCAAGTTTACATTCTGTGTATTACTGATATCTTATGATGTTTCTTTTTCTGTGTGACTTATTTCAGTTAGAATCATCATACCTGAATCCACTCATTGTGCTGCTAAGGGCCTGATGACACAGATTTCATTGCTGAGTGATATTGCTTTGTAAGTAAATACCACAACTTCTTTATCCATTTTTCACTTTCTGCGATGTTGAACTTGTACTGTAAACGAGGTTCTTGTAAACAGAGCCGTTCCAAACTTTGGGGTGGCTGTGTCTTTTTGATTTTAATTTCCCTAAGCTATAGGACCATAAGTGGCAGTGCCCTAGGCTCTGTTGCTTTGTTTTTTAGATGTTTCAGGAAACACCATACACTTCTCCCGAGTGTCTGTTGGCAATTTACATCCCGCCCATCAGCATAACAAGGCTCCCAGTTCTCCATGGCCTGTCCTGCCTTTCTGGATTTTACACTTTTTTCAGATGGCCCTTTTGACCGGGGGGAAGTGAAACTTCATTGTAGTGCAGATTTCCTTTGCAAGCTTGCTTGGTTGGCCAAAAAGGGCGTATGCGTTTTTTCCTGAATATATTCAGGAAAAAACGCATACGTCCTTTTTGGCCAAGTGCATCATTGTGGACGTTCTGCCTCTTTTCCTATGCTTTCAATGCAATTCCAGTCTACCTCCTGCAATCGGTTTCCTGCAATTCTGCCCCGCTTTCAAGTCCTCTTGGCAGCCTTACTTCAGTCTATTTTTGGACGATAGCTGTCATTTATAACTCTGCAGGTTTGTGAATTACAGTGCCCCTGAGCTCCTTTCTTCAACTCGCTTTCTTGTGAGCTGGCCGCAACACCGCAGGATGGCTTCAGGCCCTAATCTGGTTCCGGCACGGCACACTGAGCCTTTGGTTATTTCCTCTTCCTGGTGGGAAATGAGAGTTAAATTTGCCCGTCCAGACACCTCCAGCTAGCCTCTCATTGGTTCTCGCTATTCCTGTTCATCTTCCGCAGAAATTGCAAACTGGGCCAAACAGGAGGTTAAAGGCGCTGACTCTCCAAGTGGGGAGAGTGTTAGTAAAGCGTCTGGAATGTTGCACCCGAGTACCAGGGGAGGAAAACTGAGACATATTTGAACACGTCTCCCGTTCACATGGTTGATCATACTTGGGTTCCACATGCATGTTTTAGCTGAAGGAAGAATACCTAAAACCTGGGTAGTTGAAACCCGTGGAATGGGTACCATGCAATATGACTTCAAAGGGTCTTCATTTGCTCACCGAACCTCTCCAATCCTATCACTGCTGCGTTTATGCCCCTGTACACATGCTTGATTCTCTTTCGGAGACATAGCAATCCATAGGTTTTAAGATACTTACTAGTCAGGTACATTCTTAGGCGTTTAATATGCGGTGTTGAGTCCATTTCGTTGAGCAAGGAGTAGCTCTTGTCTATTCCATATTTGGCTTAAGGAACTTTATCTGTGCTCATTTCAATCTCTGGTTTTATGCAGCACCCCACCTCACCTTTCCCCTTAAGCAAGCATAAGTTGGTTTTCTAAATTTGAGACCCTGTTCTGTTCTGTAATTCAGTTCCTGTGTAGCCAAGTTTACATTCCGTGTATTACTGATATCTTATGATGTTTCTTTTTCTGTGTGACTTATTTCAGTTAGAATCATCGTACCTGAATCCACTCATTATGCTGCTACGGGCCTGATGACATAGATTTCATTGCTGAGTGATACTGCATTGTACGTAAGTACCACAAGTTCTTTATCCATTTTTCACTTTCTGTGATGTTGAACTTGTACTGTAAACGAGGTTCTTGTAAACAGAGGCGTCCCAAACTTTGGGGTGGCTGTGTCTTTTTGATTTAAATTTCCCTAAGCTATAGGACCATAAGTGGCAGTGCCCTAGGCTCTGTTGCTTTGTTTTTTAGATGTTTCAGGAAACACCATACACTTCTCCCGAGTGTCTGTTGGCAATTTACATCCCTCCCATCAGCATAACAAGGCTCCCAGTTCTCCATGGCCTGTCCTGCCTTTCTGGATTTTACACTTTTTTCAGATGGCCCTTTTGACCAGGGCGAAGTGAGACTTCATTGTAGTGCAGATTTCCTTTGCAAGCTTGCTTGGTTGGCCAAAAAGGGCGTATGCGTTTTTTCCTGAATATATTCAGGAAAAAACGCATACGCCCTTTTTGGCCAAGTGCATCATTGTGGACGTTCTGCCTCTTTTCCTATGCTTTCAATGCAATTCCAGTCTACCTCCTGCAATCGGTTTCCTGCAATTCTGCCCCGTTTTCAAGTCCTCTTGGCAGCCTTACTTCAGTCTATTTTTGGACGATAGCTGTCATTTATAACTCTGCAGGTTTGTGAATTACAGTGCCCCTGAGCTCCTTTCTTCAACTCGCTTTCTTGTGACCTGGCCGCAACACCGCAGGATGGCTTCAGGCCCTAATCTGGTTCCGGCCCGGCATGCTGAGCCTTTGGTTAATTCCTCTTCCTGGTGGGAAATGAGAGTTAAATTTGCCCGTCCAGACACCTCCAGCTAGCCTCTCATTGGTTCTCGCTATTCCTGTTCATCTTCCGCAGAAATTGCAAACTGGGCCAAGCAGGAGGTTAAAGGGACTGACTCTCCAAGTCGGGAGAGTGTTAGTAAAGCATCTGGAATGTTGCACCCGAGTACCAGGGGAGGAAAACTGAGACATATTTGAACACGTCTCCCGTTCACATGGTTGATCATACTCTGGGTTCCACATGCATGTTTTAGCTGAAGGAAGAATACCTTAAACCTGGAGAGTTGAGACCCGTGGAATGGGTACCATGCAATATGACTTCAAAGGGTCTTCATTTGCTCACTGAACCTCTCCAATCCTATCACTGCTGCGTTTATGCCCCTGTACACATGCTTGATTCTCTTTCGGAGACATAGCAATCTATAGGTTTTAAGATACTTACTAGTCAGGTACATTCTTAGGCGTTTAATATGCGGTGTTGAGTCCATTTCGTTGAGCAAGGAGTAGCTCTTGTCTATTCCATATTTGGCTTAAGGAACTTTATCTGTGCTCATTTCAATCTCTGGTTTTATGCAGCACCCCAACTCACCTTTCCCCTTAAGCAAGCATAAGTTGGTTTTCGAAATTTGAGACCCTGTTCTGTTCTGTAATTCAGTTCCTGTGTAGCCAAGTTTACATTCCGTGTATTACTGATATCTTATGATGTTTCTTTTTCTGTGTGACTTATTTCAGTTAGAATCATCATACCTGAATCCACTCATTGTGCTGCTAAGGGCCTGATGACACAGATTTCATTGCTGAGTGATATTGCTTTGTAAGTAAATACCACAACTTCTTTATCCATTTTTCACTTTCTGCGATGTTGAACTTGTACTGTAAACGAGGTTCTTGTAAACAGAGCCGTTCCAAACTTTGGGGTGGCTGTGTCTTTTTGATTTTAATTTCCCTAAGCTATAGGACCATAAGTGGCAGTGCCCTAGGCTCTGTTGCTTTGTTTTTTAGATGTTTCAGGAAACACCATACACTTCTCCCGAGTGTCTGTTGGCAATTTACATCCCGCCCATCAGCATAACAAGGCTCCCAGTTCTCCATGGCCTGTCCTGCCTTTCTGGATTTTACACTTTTTTCAGATGGCCCTTTTGACCGGGGGGAAGTGAAACTTCATTGTAGTGCAGATTTCCTTTGCAAGCTTGCTTGGTTGGCCAAAAAGGGCGTATGCGTTTTTTCCTGAATATATTCAGGAAAAAACGCATACGTCCTTTTTGGCCAAGTGCATCATTGTGGACGTTCTGCCTCTTTTCCTATGCTTTCAATGCAATTCCAGTCTACCTCCTGCAATCGGTTTCCTGCAATTCTGCCCCGCTTTCAAGTCCTCTTGGCAGCCTTACTTCAGTCTATTTTTGGACAATAGCTGTCATTTATAACTCTGCAGGTTTGTGAATTACAGTGCCCCTGAGCTCCTTTCTTCAACTCGCTTTCTTGTGAGCTGGCCGCAACACCGCAGGATGGCTTCAGGCCCTAATCTGGTTCCGGCACGGCACACTGAGCCTTTGGTTATTTCCTCTTCCTGGTGGGAAATGAGAGTTAAATTTGCCCGTCCAGACACCTCCAGCTAGCCTCTCATTGGTTCTCGCTATTCCTGTTCATCTTCCGCAGAAATTGCAAACTGGGCCAAACAGGAGGTTAAAGGCGCTGACTCTCCAAGTGGGGAGAGTGTTAGTAAAGCGTCTGGAATGTTGCACCCGAGTACCAGGGGAGGAAAACTGAGACATATTTGAACACGTCTCCCGTTCACATGGTTGATCATACTTGGGTTCCACATGCATGTTTTAGCTGAAGGAAGAATACCTAAAACCTGGGTAGTTGAAACCCGTGGAATGGGTACCATGCAATATGACTTCAAAGGGTCTTCATTTGCTCACCGAACCTCTCCAATCCTATCACTGCTGCGTTTATGCCCCTGTACACATGCTTGATTCTCTTTCGGAGACATAGCAATCCATAGGTTTTAAGATACTTACTAGTCAGGTACATTCTTAGGCGTTTAATATGCGGTGTTGAGTCCATTTCGTTGAGCAAGGAGTAGCTCTTGTCTATTCCATATTTGGCTTAAGGAACTTTATCTGTGCTCATTTCAATCTCTGGTTTTATGCAGCACCCCAACTCACCTTTCCCCTTAAGCAAGCATAAGTTGGTTTTCTAAATTTGAGACCCTGTTCTGTTCTGTAATTCAGTTCCTGTGTAGCCAAGTTTACATTCCGTGTATTACTGATATCTTATGATGTTTCTTTTTCTGTGTGACTTATTTCAGTTAGAATCATCATACCTGAATCCACTCATTGTGCTGCTAAGGGCCTGATGACACAGATTTCATTGCTGAGTGATATTGCTTTGTAAGTAAATACCAGAACTTCTTTATCCATTTTTCACTTTCTGCGATGTTGAACTTGTACTGTAAACGAGGTTCTTGTAAACAGAGCCGTTCCAAACTTTGGGGTGGCTGTGTCTTTTTGATTTTAATTTCCCTAAGCTATAGGACCATAAGTGGAAGTGCCCTAGGTTCTGTTGCTTTGTTTTTTAGATGTTTCAGGAAACACCATACACTTCTCCCAAGTGTCTGTTGGCAATTTACATCCCGCCCATCAGCATAACAAGGCTCCCAGTTCTCCATGGCCTGTCCTGCCTTTCTGGATTTTACACTTTTTTCAGATGGCCCTTTTGACCGGGGGGAAGTGAAACTTCATTGTAGTGCAGATTTCATTTGCAAGCTTGCTTGGTTGGCCAAAAAGGGCGTATGCGTTTTTTCCTGAATATATTCAGGAAAAAACGCATACGCCCTTTTTGGCCAAGTGCATCATTGTGGACGTTCTGCCTCTTTTCCTATGCTTTCAATGCAATTCCAGTCTACCTCCTGAAATCGGTTTCCTGCAATTCTGCCCCGCTTTCAAGTCCTCTTGGCAGCCTTACTTCAGTCTATTTTTGGACGATAGCTGTCATTTATAACTCTGCAGGTTTGTGAATTACAGTGCCCCTGAGCTCCTTTCTTCAACTCGCTTTCTTGTGAGCTGGCCGCAACACCGCAGGATGGCTTCAGGCCCTAATCTGGTTCCGGCATGGCACACTGAGCCTTTGGTTATTTCCTCTTCCTGGTGGGAAATGAGAGTTAAATTTGCCCGTCCAGACACCTCCAGCTAGCCTCTCATTGGTTCTCGCTATTCCTGTTCATCTTCCGCAGAAATTGCAAACTGGGCCAAACAGGAGGTTAAAGGCGCTGACTCTACAAGTGGGGAGAGTGTTAGTAAAGCGTCTGGAATGTTGCACCCGAGTACCAGGGGAGGAAAACTGAGACATATTTGAACACGTCTCCCGTTCACATGGTTGATCATACTTGGGTTCCACATGCATGTTTTAGCTGAAGGAAGAATACCTAAAACCTGGGTAGTTGAAACCCGTGGAATGGGTACCATGCAATATGACTTCAAAGGGTCTTCATTTGCTCACCGAACCTCTCCAATCCTATCACTGCTGCGTTTATGCCCCTGTACACATGCTTGATTCTCTTTCGGAGACATAGCAATCCATAGGTTTTAAGATACTTACTAGTCAGGTACATTCTTAGGCGTTTAATATGCGGTGTTGAGTCCATTTCGTTGAGCAAGGAGTAGCTCTTGTCTATTCCATATTTGGCTTAAGGAACTTTATCTGTGCTCATTTCAATCTCTGGTTTTATGCAGCACCCCAACTCACCTTTCCCCTTAAGCAAGCATAAGTTGGTTTTCGAAATTTGAGACCCTGTTCTGTTCTGTAATTCAGTTCCTGTGTAGCCAAGTTTACATTCCGTGTATTACTGATATCTTATGATGTTTCTTTTTCTGTGTGACTTATTTCAGTTAGAATCATCATACCTGAATCCACTCATTGTGCTGCTAAGGGCCTGATGACACAGATTTCATTGCTGAGTGATATTGCTTTGTAAGTAAATACCACAACTTCTTTATCCATTTTTCACTTTCTGCGATGTTGAACTTGTACTGTAAACGAGGTTCTTGTAAACAGAGCCGTTCCAAACTTTGGGGTGGCTGTGTCTTTTTGATTTTAATTTCCCTAAGCTATAGGACCATAAGTGGAAGTGCCCTAGGTTCTGTTGCTTTGTTTTTTAGATGTTTCAGGAAACACCATACACTTCTCCCGAGTGTCTGTTGGCAATTTACATCCCGCCCATCAGCATAACAAGGCTCCCAGTTCTCCATGGCCTGTCCTGCCTTTCTGGATTTTACACTTTTTTCAGATGACCCT
The DNA here is from genome assembly GCF_949987515.2 of Delphinus delphis. Classification (NCBI taxonomy): domain Eukaryota; kingdom Metazoa; phylum Chordata; class Mammalia; order Artiodactyla; family Delphinidae; genus Delphinus; species Delphinus delphis. The sequence continues at coordinate 97,710 of NW_027192952.1, read as the reverse complement.
TTTGACTGGGGGGAAGTGAAACTTCATTGTAGTGCAGATTTCCTTTGCAAGCTTGCTTGGTTGGCCAAAAAGGGCGTATGCGTTTTTTCCTGAATATATTCAGGAAAAAACGCATACGCCCTTTTTGGCCAAGTGCATCATTGTGGACGTTCTGCCTCTTTTCCTATGCTTTCAATGCAATTCCAGTCTACCTCCTGAAATCGGTTTCCTGCAATTCTGCCCCGCTTTCAAGTCCTCTTGGCAGCCTTACTTCAGTATATTTTTGGACGATAGCTGTCATTTATAACTCTGCAGGTTTGTGAATTACAGTGCCCCTGAGCTCCTTTCTTCAACTCGCTTTCTTGTGAGCTGGCCGCAACACCGCAGGATGGCTTCAGGCCCTAATCTGGTTCCGGCACGGCACACTGAGCCTTTGGTTATTTCCTCTTCCTGGTGGGAAATGAGAGTTAAATTTGCCCGTCCAGACACCTCCAGCTAGCCTCTCATTGGTTCTCGCTATTCCTGTTCATCTTCCGCAGAAATTGCAAACTGGGCCAAACAGGAGGTTAAAGGCGCTGACTGTCCAAGTGGGGAGAGTGTTAGTAAAGCATCTGGAATGTTGCACCCGAGTACCAGGGGAGGAAAACTGAGACATATTTGAACACGTCTCCCGTTCACATGGTTGATCATACTTGGGTTCCACATGCATGTTTTAGCTGAAGGAAGAATACCTAAAACCTGGGTAGTTGAAACCCGTGGAATGGGTACCATGCAATATGACTTCAAAGGGTCTTCATTTGCTCACCGAACCTCTCCAATCCTATCACTGCTGCGTTTATGCCCCTGTACACATGCTTGATTCTCTTTCAGAGACATAGCAATCCATAGGTTTTAAGATACTTACTAGTCAGGTACATTCTTAGGCGTTTAATATGCGGTGTTGAGTCCATTTCGTTAAGCAAGGAGTAGCTCTTGTCTATTCCATATTTGGCTTAAGGAACTTTATCTGTGCTCATTTCAATCTCTGGTTTTATGCAGCACCCCAACTCACCTTTACCCTTAAGCAAGCATAAGTTGGTTTTCGAAATTTGAGACCCTGTTCTGTTCTGTAATTCAGTTCCTGTGTAGCCAAGTTTACATTCCGTGTATTACTGATATCTTATGATGTTTCTTTTTCTGTGTGACTTATTTCAGTTAGAATCATCATACCTGAATCCACTCATTGTGCTGCTAAGGGCCTGATGACACAGATTTCATTGCTGAGTGATATTGCTTTGTAAGTAAATACCACAACTTTATCCATTTTTCACTTTCTGCGATGTTGAACTTCTACTGTAAACGAGGTTCTTGTAAACAGAGGCGTCCCAAACTTTGGGGTGGCTGTGTCTTTTTGATTTTAATTTCCCTAAGCTATAGGACCATAAGTGGCAGTGCCCTAGGCTCTGTTGCTTTGTTTTTTAGATGTTTCAGGAAACACCATACACTTCTCCCGAGTGTCTGTTGGCAAATTACATCCCGCCCATCAGCATAACAAGGCTCCCAGTTCTCCATGGCCTGTCCTGCCTTTCTGGATTTTACACTTTTTTCAGATGGCCCTTTTGACCGGGGGGAAGTGAGACTTCATTGTAGTGCAGATTTCCTTTGCAAGCTTGCTAGGTTGGCCAAAAAGTGCGTATGCGTTTTTTCCTGAATATATTCAGGAAAAAACGCATACGCCCTTTTTGGCCAAGTGCATCATTGTGGACGTTCTTCCTCTTTTCCTATGCATTCAATGCAATTCCAGTCTACCTCCTGCAATCGGTTTCCTGCAATTCTGCCCCGCTTTCAAGTCCTCTTGGCAGCCTTACTTCAGTCTATTTTTGGACGATAGCTGTCATTTATAACTCTGCAGGTTTGTGAATTACAGTGCCCCTGAGCTCCTTTCTTCAACTCGCTTTCTTGTGACCTGGCCGCAACACCGCAGGATGGCTTCAGGCCCTAATCTGGTTCCGGCACGGCACGCTGAGCCTTTGGTTATTTCCTCTTCCTGGTGGGAAATGAGAGTTAAATTTGCCCGTCCAGACACCTCCAGCTAGTCTCTCATTGGTTCTCGCTATTCCTGTTCATCTTCCGCAGAAATTGCAAACTGGGCCAAACAGGAGGTTAAAGGGACTGACTCTCCAAGTGGGGAGAGTGTTAGTAAAGCGTCTGGAATGTTGCACCCGAGTACCAGGGGAGGAAAACTGAGACATATTTGAACACGTCTCCCGTTCACATGGTTGATCATACTTGGGTTCCACATGCATGTTTTAGCTGAAGGAACAATACCTTAAACCTGGAGAGTTGAAACCCGTGTAATGGGTACCATGCAATATGACTTCAAAGGGTCTTCATTTGCTCACCAAACCTCTCCAATCCTATCACTGCTGCGTTTATGCCCCTGTACACATGCTTGATTCTCTTTTGGAGACATAGCCATCCATAGGTTTTACGATACTTACTAGTCAGGTACATTCTTAGGCGTTTAATATGCGGTGTTGAGTCCATTTCGTTGAGCAAGGAGTAGCTCTTGTCTATTCCATATTTGACTTAAGGAACTTTATCTGTGCTCATTTCAATCTCTGGTTTTATGCAGCACCCCACCTCACCTTTACCCTTAAGCAAGCATAAGTTGGTTTTCTAAATTTGAGACCCTGTTCTGTTGTGTAATTCAGTTCCTGTGTAGCCAAGTTTACATTCCGTGTATTACTGATATATTATGATGTTTCTTTTTCTGTGTGACTTATTTCAGTTAGAATCATCATACCTGAATCCACTCATTGTTCTTCTAAGGGCCTGATGACATAGATTTCATTGCTGAGTGATATTGCTTTGTAAGTAAATACCACAACTTCTTTATCCATTTTTCACTTTCTGCGATGTTGAACTTGTACTGTAAACGAGGTTCTTGTAAACAGAGCCGTTCCAAACTTTGGGGTGGCTGTGTCTTTTTGATTTTAATTTCCCTAAGCTATAGGACCATAAGTGGAAGTGCCCTAGGCTCTGTTGCTTTGTTTTTTAGATGTTTCAGGAAACACCATACACTTCTCCCTAGTGTCTGTTGGCAATTTTCATCCCGCCCATCAGCATAACAAGGCTCCCAGTTCTCAATGGCCTGTTGCCTTTCTGGATTTTACACTTTTTTCAGATGGCCCTTTTGACCGGGGGGAAGTGAGACTTCATTGTAGTGCAGATTTCCTTTGCAAGCTTGCTGGGTTGGCCAAAAAGTGCGTATGCGTTTTTTCCTGATTATATTCAGGAAAAAACGCATACGCCCTTTTTGGCCAAGTGCATCATTGTGGACGTTCTGCCTCTTTTCCTATGCTTTCAATGCAATTCCAGTCTACCTCCTGAAATCGGTTTCCTGCAATTCTGCCCCGCTTTCAAGTCCTCTTGGCAGCCTTACTTCAGTCTATTTTTGGACGATAGCTGTCATTTATAACTCTGCAGGTTTGTGAATTACAGTGCCCCTGAGCTCCTTTCTTCAACTCGCTTTCTTGTGACCTGGCCGCAACACCGCAGGTTGTCTTCAGACCCAAATCTGGTTCCGGCACGGCACGCTGAGCCTTTGGTTAATTCCTCTTCCTGGTGGGAAATGAGAGTTAAATTTGCCCGTCCAGACACCTCCAGCTAGCCTCTCATTGGTTCTCGCTATTCCTGTTCATCTTCCGCAGAAATTGCAAACTGGGCCAAACAGGAGGTTAAAGGGACTGACTCTCCAAGTGGGGAGAGTGTTAGTAAAGCGCCTGGAATGTTGCACCCGAGTACCAGGGGAGGAAAACTGAGACATATTTGAACACGTCTCCCGATCACATGGTTGATCATACTCTAGGTTCCACATGCATGTTATAGCTGAAGGAAGAATACCTAAAACCTGGGTAGTTGAAACCCGTGGAATGGGTACCATGCAATATGACTTCAAAGTGTCTTCATTTGCTCACCGAACCTCTCCAATCCTATCACTGCTGCGTTTATGCCCCTGTACACATGCTTGATTCTCTTTCAGAGACATAGCAATCCATAGGTTTTAAGATACTTACTAGTCAGGTACATTCTTAGGCGTTTAATATGCGGTGTTGAGTCCATTTCGTTGAGCAAGGAGTAGCTCTTGTCTATTCCATATTTGGCTTAAGGAACTTTATCTGTGCTCATTTCAATCTCTGGTTTTATGCAGCACCCCAACTCACCTTTCCCCTTAAGCAAGCATAAGTTGGTTTTCGAAATTTGAGACCCTGTTCTGTTCTGTAATTCAGTTCCTGTGTAGCCAAGTTTACATTCCGTGTATTACTGATATCTTATGATGTTTCTTTTTCTGTGTGACTTATTTCAGTTAGAATCATCATACCTGAATCCACTCATTGTTCTGCTAAGGGCCTGATGACACAGATTTCATTGCTGAGTGATATTGCTTTGTAAGTAAATACCACAACTTCTTTATCCATTTTTCACTTTCTGCGATGTTGAACTTGTACTGTAAACGAGGTTCTTGTAAACAGAGCCATTCCAAACTTTGGGGTGGCGGTGTCTTTTTGATTTTAATTTCCCTAAGCTATAGGACCATAAGTGGAAGTGCCCTAGGTTCTGTTGCTTTGTTTTTTACATGTTTCAGGAAACACCATACACTTCTCCCGAGTGGTTGTTGGCAATTTACATCCCGCCCATCAGCATAACAAGGCTCCCAGTTCTCCATGGCCTGTCCTGCCTTTCTGGATTTTACACTTTTTTCAGATGGCCCTTTTGACCGGGGGGAAGTGAGACTTCATTGTAGTGCAGATTTCCTTTGCAAGCTTGCTTGGTTGGCCAAAAAGGGCGTATGCGTTTTTTCCTGAATATATTCAGGAAAAAACGCATACGCCCTTTTTGGCCAAGTGCATCATTGTGGACGTTCTGCCTCTTTTCCTATGCTTTCAATGCAATTCCAGTCTACCTCCTGAAATCGGTTTCCTGCAATTCTGCCCCGCTTTCAAGTCCTCTTGGCAGCCTTACTTCAGTCTATTTTTGGACGATAGCTGTCATTTATAACTCTGCAGGTTTGTGAATTACAGTGCCCCTGAGCTCCTTTCTTCAACTCGCTTTCTTTTGAGCTGGCCGCAACACCGCAGGATGGCTTCAGGCCCTAATCTGGTTCCGGTACGGCACGCTGAGCCTTTGGTTAATTCCTCTTCCTGGTGGGAAATGAGAGTTAAATTTGCCCGTCCAGACACCTCCAGCTAGTCTCTCATTGGTTCTCGCTATTCCTGTTCATCTTCCGCAGAAATTGCAAACTGGGCCAAACAGGAGGTTAAAGGCGCTGACTCTCCAAGTGGGGAGAGTGTTAGTAAAGCGTCTGGAATGTTGCACCCGAGTACCAGGGGAGGGAAACTGAGACATATTTGAACACGTCTCCCGTTCACATGGTTGATCATACTTGGGTTCCACATGCATGTTTTAGCTGAAGGAAGAATACCTTAAACCTGGAGAGTTGATACCCGTGTAATGGGTACCATGCAATATGACTTCAAAGGGTCTTTATTTGCTCACCGAACCTCTCCAATCCTATCACTGCTGCGTTTATGCCCCTGTACACATGCTTGATTCTCTTTTGGAGACATAGCAATCCATAGGTTTTACGATACTTACTAGTCAGATACATTCTTAGGCGTTTAATATGCGGTGTTGAGTCCATTTCGTTGAGCAAGGAGTAGCTCTTGTCTATTCCATATTTGACTTAAGGAACTTTATCTGTGCTCATTTCAATCTCTGGTTTTATGCAGCACCCCAACTCACCTTTCCCCTTAAGCAAGCATAAGTTGGTTTTCTAAATTTGAGACCCTGTTCTGTTCTGTAATTCAGTTCCTGTGTAGCCAAGTTTACATTCCGTGTATTACTGATATCTGATGATGTTTCTTTTTCTGTGTGACTTATTTCAGTTAGAATCATCATACCTGAATCCACTCATTGTGATGTTAAGGGCCTGATGACATAGATTTCATTGCTGAGTGATATTGCTTTGTAAGTAAATACCACAACTTCTTTATCCATTTTTCACTTTCTGCGATGTTGAACTTGTACTGTAAACGAGGTTGTTGTAAACAGAGGCGTCCCAAACTTTGGGGTGGCTGTGTCTTTTTGATTTTTATTTCCCTAAGCTATAGGACCATAAGTGGCAGTGCCCTAGGTTCTGTTGCTTTGTTTTTCAGATGTTTCAGGAAACACCATACACTTCTCCCGAGTGTCTGTTGGCAATTTACATCCCGCCCATCAGCATAACAAGGCTCCCAGTTCTCCATGGCCTGTCCTGCCTTTCTGGATTTTACACATTTTTCAGATGGCCCTTTTGACCGGGGGGAAGTGAGACTTCATTGTAGTGCAGATTTCCTTTGCAAGCTTGCTTGGTTGGCCAAAAAGGGCGTATGCGGTTTTTCCTGAATATATTCAGGAAAAAACGCATACGCCCTTTTTGGCCAAGTGCATCATTGTGGACGTTCTGCCTCTTTTCCTATGCTTTCAATGCAATTCCAGTCTACCTCCTGAAATCGGTTTCCTGCAATTCTGCCCCGCTTTCAAGTCCTCTTGGCAGCCTTACTTCAGTCTATTTTTGGACGATAGCTGTCATTTATAACTCTGCAGGTTTGTGAATTACAGTGCCCCTGAGCTCCTTTCTTCAACTCGCTTTCTTGTGACCTGGCCGCAACACCGCAGGATGGCTTCAGGCCCTAATCTGGTTCCGGCCCGGCATGCTGAGCCTTTGGTTAATTCCTCTTCCTGGTGGGAAATGAGAGTTAAATTTGCCCGTCCAGACACCTCCAGCTAGCCTCTCATTGGTTCTCGCTATTCCTGTTCATCTTCCGCAGAAATTGCAAACTGGGCCAAACAGGAGGTTAAAGGGACTGACTCTCCAAGTGGGGAGAGTGTTAGTAAATCGTCTGGAATGTTGCACCCGAGTACCAGGGGAGGAAAACTGAGACATATTTGAACACGTCTCCCGATCACATGGTTGATCATACTCTAGGTTCCACATGCATGTTTTAGCTGAAGGAAGAATACCTTAAACCTGGGTAGTTGAAACCTGTGGAATGGGTACCATGCAATATGACTTCAAAGGGTCTTCATTTGCTCACCGAACCTCTCGAATCCTAGCACTGCTGCGTTTATGCCCCTGTACACATGCTTGATTTTCTTTCGGAGACATAGCAATCCATAGGTTTTAAGATACTTACTAGTCAGGTACATTCTTAGGCGTTTAATATGGGGTGTTGAGTCCATTTCGTTGAGCAAGGAGTAGCTCTTGTCTATTCCATATTTGGCTTAAGGAACTTTATCTGTGCTCATTTCAATCTCTGGTTTTATGCAGCACCCCAACTCACCTTTACCCTTAAGCAAGAATAAGTTGGTTTTCTAAATTTGAGACCCTGTTCTGTTCTGTAATTCAGTTCCTGTGTAGCCAAGTTTACATTCCGTGTATTACTGATATCTTATGATGTTTCTTTTTCTGTGTGACTTATTTCAGTTAGAATCATCATACCTGAATCCACTCATTGTTCTGCTAAGGGCCTGATGACACAGATTTCATTGCTGAGTGATATTGCTTTGTAAGTAAATACCACAACTTCTTTATCCATTTTTCACTTTCTGCGATGTTGAACTTGTACTGTAAACGAGGTTCTTGTAAACAGAGCCATTCCAAACTTTGGGGTGGCGGTGTCTTTTTGATTTTAATTTCCCTAAGCTATAGGACCATAAGTGGAAGTGCCCTAGGTTCTGTTGCTTTGTTTTTTACATGTTTCAGGAAACACCATACACTTCTCCCGAGTGGTTGTTGGCAATTTACATCCCGCCCATCAGCATAACAAGGCTCCCAGTTCTCCATGGCCTGTCCTGCCTTTCTGGATTTTACACTTTTTTCAGATGGCCCTTTTGACCGGGGGGAAGTGAGACTTCATTGTAGTGCAGATTTCATTTGCAAGTTTGCTTGGTTGGCCAAAAAGGGCGTATGCGTTTTTTCCTGAATATATTCAGGAAAAAACGCATACGCCCTTTTTGGCCAAGTGCATCATTGTGGACGTTCTGCCTCTTTTCCTATGCTTTCAATGCAATTCCAGTCTACCTCCTGAAATCGGTTTCCTGCAATTCTGCCCCGCTTTCAAGTCCTCTTGGCAGCCTTACTTCAGTCTATTTTTGGACGATAGCTGTCATTTATAACTCTGCAGGTTTGTGAATTACAGTGCCCCTGAGCTCCTTTCTTCAACTCGCTTTCTTTTGAGCTGGCCGCAACACCGCAGGATGGCTTCAGGCCCTAATCTGGTTCCGGTACGGCACGCTGAGCCTTTGGTTATTTCCTCTTCCTGGTGGGAAATGAGAGTTAAATTTGCCCGTCCAGACACATCCAGCTAGTCTCTCATTGGTTCTCGCTATTCCTGTTCATCTTCCGCAGAAATTGCAAACTGGGCCAAACAGGAGGTTAAAGGCGCTGACTCTAGAAGTGGGGAGAGTGTTAGTAAAGCGTCTGGAATGTTGCACCCGAGTACCAGGGGAGGAAAACTGAGACATATTTGAACACGTCTCCCGTTCACATGGTTGATCATACTTGGGTTCCACATGCATGTTTTAGCTGAAGGAAGAATACCTTAAACCTGGAGAGTTGAGACCCGTGTAATGGGTACCATGCAATATGACTTCAAAGGGTCTTTATTTGCTCACCGAACCTCTCCAATCCTATCACTGCTGCGTTTATGCCCCTGTACACATGCTTGATTCTCTTTTGGAGACATAGCAATCCATAGGTTTTACGATACTTACTAGTCAGATACATTCTTAGGCGTTTAATATGCGGTGTTGAGTCCATTTCGTTGAGCAAGGAGTAGCTCTTGTCTATTCCATATTTGACTTAAGGAACTTTATCTGTGCTCATTTCAATCTCTGGTTTTATGCAGCACCCCAACTCACCTTTACCCTTAAGCAAGCATAAGTTGGTTTTCTAAATTTGAGACCCTGTTCTGTTCTGTAATTCAGTTCCTGTGTAGCCAAGTTTACATTCCGTGTATTACTGATATCTTATGATGTTTCTTTTTCTGTGTGACTTATTTCAGTTAGAATCATCATACCTGAATCCACTCATTGTGATGTTAAGGGCCTGATGACATAGATTTCATTGCTGAGTGATATTGCTTTGTAAGTAAATACCACAACTTCTTTATCCATTTTTCACTTTCTGCGATGTTGAACTTGTACTGTAAACGAGGTTGTTGTAAACAGAGGCGTCCCAAACTTTGGGGTGGCTGTGTCTTTTTGATTTTAATTTCCCTAAGCTATAGGACCATAAGTGGCAGTGCCCTAGGTTCTGTTGCTTTGTTTTTCAGATGTTTCAGGAAACACCATACACTTCTCCCGAGTGTCTGTTGGCAATTTACATCCCGCCCATCAGCATAACAAGGCTCCCAGTTCTCCGTGGCCTGTCCTGCCTTTCTGGATTTTACACATTTTTCAGATGGCCCTTTTGACCGGGGGGAAGTGAGACTTCATTGTAGTGCAGATTTCCTTTGCAAGCTTGCTTGGTTGGCCAAAAAGGGCGTATGCGGTTTTTCCTGAATATATTCAGGAAAAAACGCATACGCCCTTTTTGGCCAAGTGCATCATTGTGGACGTTCTGCCTCTTTTCCTATGCTTTCAATGCAATTCCAGTCTACCTCCTGCAATCGGTTTCCTGCAATTCTGCCCCGCTTTCAAGTCCTCTTGGCAGCCTTACTTCAGTCTATTTTTGGACGATAGCTGTCATTTATAACTCTGCAGGTTTGTGAATTACAGTGCCCCTGAGCTCCTTTCTTCAACTCGCTTTCTTGTGACCTGGCCGCAACACCGCAGGATGGCTTCAGGCCCTAATCTGGTTCCGGCCCGGCATGCTGAGCCTTTGGTTAATTCCTCTTCCTGGTGGGAAATGAGAGTTAAATTTGCCCGTCCAGACACCTCCAGCTAGCCTCTCATTGGTTCTCGCTATTCCTGTTCATCTTCCGCAGAAATTGCAAACTGGGCCAAACAGGAGGTTAAAGGGACTGACTCTCCAAGTGGGGAGAGTGTTAGTAAATCGTCTGGAATGTTGCACCCGAGTACCAGGGGAGGAAAACTGAGACATATTTGAACACGTCTCCCGATCACATGGTTGATCATACTCTAGGTTCCACATGCATGTTTTAGCTGAAGGAAGAATACCTTAAACCTGGGTAGTTGAAACCTGTGGAATGGGTACCATGCAATATGACTTCAAAGGGTCTTCATTTGCTCACCGAACCTCTCGAATCCTAGCACTGCTGCGTTTATGCCCCTGTACACATGCTTGATTCTCTTTCGGAGACATAGCAATCCATAGGTTTTAAGATACTTACTAGTCAGGTACATTCTTAGGCGTTTAATATGGGGTGTTGAGTCCATTTCGTTGAGCAAGGAGTAGCTCTTGTCTATTCCATATTTGGCTTAAGGAACTTTATCTGTGCTCATTTCAATCTCTGGTTTTATGCAGCACCCCAACTCACCTTTACCCTTAAGCAAGAATAAGTTGGTTTTCTAAATTTGAGACCCTGTTCTGTTCTGTAATTCAGTTCCTGTGTAGCCAAGTTTACATTCCGTGTATTACTGATATCTTATGATGTTTCTTTTTCTGTGTGACTTATTTCAGTTAGAATCATCATACCTGAATCCACTCATTGTGCTGCTAAGGGCCTGATGACACAGATTTCATTGCTGAGTGATATTGCTTTGTAAGTAAATACCACAACTTCTTTATCCATTTTTCACTTTCTGCGATGTTGAACTTGTACTGTAAACGAGGTTCTTGTAAACAGAGCCGTTCCAAACTTTGGGGTGGCTGTGTCTTTTTGATTTTAATTTCCCTAAGCTATAGGACCATAAGTGGAAGTGCCCTAGGTTCTGTTGCTTTGTTTTTTAGATGTTTCAGGAAACACCATACACTTCTCCGGAGTGGTTGTTGGCAATTTAAATCCCGCCCATCAGCATAACAAGGCTCCCAGTTCTCCATGGCCTGTCCTGCCTTTCTGGATTTTACACGTTTTTCAGATGGCCCTTTTGACCGGGGGGAAGTGAGACTTCATTGTAGTGCAGATTTCCTTTGCAAGCTTGCTTGGTTGGCCAAAAAGGGCGTATGCGGTTTTTCCTGAATATATTCAGGGAAAAACGCATACGCCCTTTTTGGCCAAGTGCATCATTGTGGACGTTCTGCCTCTTTTCCTATGCTTTCAATGCAATTTCAGTCTACCTCCTGAAATCGGTTTCCTGCAATTCTGCCCCGCTTTCAAGTCCTCTTGGCAGCCTTACTTCAGTCTATTTTTGGACGATAGCTGTCATTTATAACTCTGCAGGTTTGTGAATTACAGTGCCCCTGAGCTCCTTTCTTCAACTCGCTTTCTTGTGACCTGGCCGCAACACCGCAGGATGGCTTCAGGCCCTAATCTGGTTCTGGCACGGCACGCTGAGCCTTTGGTTATTTCCTCCTCCTGGTGGGAAATGAGAGTTAAATTTGCCCGTCCAGACACCTCCAGCTAGCCTCTCATTGGTTCTCGCTATTCCTGTTCATCTTCCGCAGAAATTGCAAACTGGGCCAAACAGGAGGTTAAAGGCGCTGACTCTACAAGTGGGGAGAGTGTTAGCAAAGCGTCTGGAATGTTGCACCCGAGTACCAGGGGAGGAAAACTGAGACATATTTGAACACGTCTCCCGTTCACATGGTTGATCATACTCTGGGTTCCACATGCATGTTTTAGCTGAAGGAAGAATACCTTAAACCTGGAGAGTTGAGACCCGTGTAATGGGTACCATGCAATATGACTTCAAAGGGTCTTCATTTGCTCACCGAACCTCTCCAATCCTATCACTGCTGCGTTTATGCCCCTGTACACATGCTTGATTCTCTTTTGGAGACATAGCAATCCATAGGTTTTAGGATACTTACTAGTCAGGTACATTCTTAGGCCTTTAATATGCGTTGTTGAGTCCATTTCGTTGAGCAAGGAGTAGCTCTTGTCTATTCCATATTTGACTTAAGGAACTTTATCTGTGCTCATTTCAATCTCTGGTTTTATGCAGCACCCCAACTCACCTTTACCCTTAAGCAAGCATAAGTTGGTTTTCTAAATTTGAGACCCTGTTCTGTTCTGTAATTCAGTTCCTGTGTAGCCAAGTTTACATTCCGTGTATTACTGATATCTTATGATGTTTCTTTTTCTGTGTGACTTATTTCAGTTAGAATCATCATACCTGAATCCACTCATTGTGCTGCTAAGTGCCTGATGACACAGATTTCATTGCTGAGTGATATTGCTTTGTAAGTAAATACCACAACTTCTTTATCCATTTTTCACTTTCTGCGATGTTGAACTTGTACTGTAAACGAGGTTCTTGTAAACAGAGCCGTTCCAAACTTTGGGGTGGCTGTGTCTTTTTGATTTTAATTTCCCTAAGCTATAGGACCATAAGTGGAAGTGCCCTAGCTTCTGTTGCTTTGTTTTTTAGATGTTTCAGGAAACACCATACACTTCTCCGGAGTGGTTGTTGGCAATTTAAATCCCGCCCATCAGCATAACAAGGCTCCCAGTTCTCCATGGCCTGTCCTGCCTTTCTGGATTTTACACGTTTTTCAGATGGCCCTTTTGACCGGGGGGAAGTGAGACTTCATTGTAGTGCAGATTTCCTTTGCAAGCTTGCTTGGTTGGCCAAAAAGGGCGTATGCGGTTTTTCCTGAATATATTCAGGGAAAAACGCATACGCCCTTTTTGGCCAAGTGCATCATTGTGGACGTTCTGCCTCTTTTCCTATGCTTTCAATGCAATTTCAGTCTACCTCCTGCAATCGGTTTCCTGCAATTCTGCCCCGCTTTCAAGTCCTCTTGGCAGCCTTACTTCAGTCTATTTTTGGACGATAGCTGTCATTTATAACTCTGCAGGTTTGTGAATTACAGTGCCCCTGAGCTCCTTTCTTCAACTCGCTTTCTTGTGACCTGGCCGCAACACCGCAGGATGGCTTCAGGCCCTAATCTGGTTCTGGCACGGCACGCTGAGCCTTTGGTTATTTCCTCCTCCTGGTGGGAAATGAGAGTTAAATTTGCCCGTCCAGACACCTCCAGCTAGCCTCTCATTGGTTCTCGCTATTCCTGTTCATCTTCCGCAGAAATTGCAAACTGGGCCAAACAGGAGGTTAAAGGCGCTGACTCTCCAAGTGGGGAGAGTGTTAGTAAAGCGTCTGGAATGTTGCACCCGAGTACCAGGGGAGGAAAACTGAGACATATTTGAACACGTCTCCCGTTCACATGGTTGATCATACTCTGGGTTCCACATGCATGTTTTAGCTGAAGGAAGAATACCTTAAACCTGGAGAGTTGAGACCCGTGTAATGGGTACCATGCAATATGACTTCAAAGGGTCTTCATTTGCTCACCGAACCTCTCCAATCCTATCACTGCTGCGTTTATGCCCCTGTACACATGCTTGATTCTCTTTTGGAGACATAGCAATCCATAGGTTTTAGGATACTTACTAGTCAGGTACATTCTTAGGCGTTTAATATGGGGTGTTGAGTCCATTTCGTTGAGCAAGGAGTAGCTCTTGTCTATTCCATATTTGGCTTAAGGAACTTTATCTGTGCTCATTTCAATCTCTGGTTTTATGCAGCACCCCAACTCACCTTTACCCTTAAGCAAGAATAAGTTGGTTTTCTAAATTTGAGACCCTGTTCTGTTCTGTAATTCAGTTCCTGTGTAGCCAAGTTTACATTCCGTGTATTACTGATATCTTATGATGTTTCTTTTTCTGTGTGACTTATTTCAGTTAGAATCATCATACCTGAATCCACTCATTGTGATGTTAAGGGCCTGATGACACAGATTTCATTGCTGAGTGATATTGCTTTGTAAGTAAATACCACAACTTCTTTATCCATTTTTCACTTTCTGCGATGTTGAACTTGTACTGTAAACGAGGTTCTTGTAAACAGAGGCGTCCCAAACTTTGGGGTGGCTGTGTCTTTTTGATTTTAATTTCCCTAAGCTATAGGACCATAAGTGGCAGTGCCCTAGGCTCTGTTGCTTTGTTTTTCAGATGTTTCAGGAAACACCATACACTTCTCCCGAGTGTCTGTTGGCAATTTACATCCCGCCCATCAGCATAACAAGGCTCCCAGTTCTCCATGGCCTGTCCTGCCTTTCTGGATTTTACACATTTTTCAGATGGCCCTTTTGACCGGGGGGAAGTGAGACTTCATTGTAGTGCAGATTTCCTTTGCAAGCTTGCTTGGTTGGCCAAAAAGGGCGTATGCGGTTTTTCCTGAATATATTCAGGAAAAAACGCATACGCCCTTTTTGGCCAAGTGCATCATTGTGGACGTTCTGCCTCTTTTCCTATGCTTTCAATGCAATTCCAGTCTACCTCCTGCAATCGGTTTCCTGCAATTCTGCCCCGCTTTCAAGTCCTCTTGGCAGCCTTACTTCAGTCTATTTTTGGACGATAGCTGTCATTTATAACTCTGCAGGTTTGTGAATTACAGTGCCCCTGAGCTCCTTTCTTCAACTCGCTTTCTTGTGACCTGGCCGCAACACCGCAGGATGGCTTCAGGCCCTAATCTGGTTCCGGCCCGGCATGCTGAGCCTTTGGTTAATTCCTCTTCCTGGTGGGAAATGAGAGTTAAATTTGCCCGTCCAGACACCTCCAGCTAGCCTCTCATTGGTTCTCGCTATTCCTGTTCATCTTCCGCAGAAATTGCAAACTGGGCCAAACAGGAGGTTAAAGGGACTGACTCTCCAAGTGGGGAGAGTGTTAGTAAATCGTCTGGAATGTTGCACCCGAGTACCAGGGGAGGAAAACTGAGACATATTTGAACACGTCTCCCGATCACATGGTTGATCATACTCTAGGTTCCACATGCATGTTTTAGCTGAAGGAAGAATACCTTAAACCTGGGTAGTTGAAACCTGTGGAATGGGTACCATGCAATATGACTTCAAAGGGTCTTCATTTGCTCACCGAACCTCTCCAATCCTATCACTGCTGCGTTTATGCCCCTGTACACATGCTTGATTCTCTTTCGGAGACATAGCAATCCATAGGTTTTAAGATACTTACTAGTCAGGTACATTCTTAGGCGTTTAATATGGGGTGTTGAGTCCATTTCGTTGAGCAAGGAGTAGCTCTTGTCTATTCCATATTTGGCTTAAGGAACTTTATCTGTGCTCATTTCAATCTCTGGTTTTATGCAGCACCCCAACTCACCTTTACCCTTAAGCAAGAATAAGTTGGTTTTCTAAATTTGAGACCCTGTTCTGTTCTGTAATTCAGTTCCTGTGTAGCCAAGTTTACATTCCGTGTATTACTGATATCTTATGATGTTTCTTTTTCTGTGTGACTTATTTCAGTTAGAATCATCATACCTGAATCCACTCATTGTGCTGCTAAGGGCCTGATGACACAGATTTCATTGCTGAGTGATATTGCTTTGTAAGTAAATACCACAACTTCTTTATCCATTTTTCACTTTCTGCGATGTTGAACTTGTACTGTAAACGAGGTTCTTGTAAACAGAGCCGTTCCAAACTTTGGGGTGGCTGTGTCTTTTTGATTTTAATTTCCCTAAGCTATAGGACCATAAGTGGAAGTGCCCTAGGTTCTGTTGCTTTGTTTTTTAGATGTTTCAGGAAACACCATACACTTCTCCGGAGTGGTTGTTGGCAATTTAAATCCCGCCCATCAGCATAACAAGGCTCCCAGTTCTCCATGGCCTGTCCTGCCTTTCTGGATTTTACACGTTTTTCAGATGGCCCTTTTGACCGGGGGGAAGTGAGACTTCATTGTAGTGCAGATTTCCTTTGCAAGCTTGCTTGGTTGGCCAAAAAGGGCCTATGCGGTTTTTCCTGAATATATTCAGGGAAAAACGCATACGCCCTTTTTGGCCAAGTGCATCATTGTGGACGTTCTGCCTCTTTTCCTATGCTTTCAATGCAATTTCAGTCTACCTCCTGAAATCGGTTTCCTGCAATTCTGCCCCGCTTTCAAGTCCTCTTGGCAGCCTTACTTCAGTCTATTTTTGGACGATAGCTGTCATTTATAACTCTGCAGGTTTGTGAATTACAGTGCCCCTGAGCTCCTTTCTTCAACTCGCTTTCTTGTGACCTGGCCGCAACACCGCAGGATGGCTTCAGGCCCTAATCTGGTTCTGGCACGGCACGCTGAGCCTTTGGTTATTTCCTCCTCCTGGTGGGAAATGAGAGTTAAATTTGCCCGTCCAGACACCTCCAGCTAGCCTCTCATTGGTTCTCGCTATTCCTGTTCATCTTCCGCAGAAATTGCAAACTGGGCCAAACAGGAGGTTAAAGGCGCTGACTCTACAAGTGGGGAGAGTGTTAGTAAAGCGTCTGGAATGTTGCACCCGAGTACCAGGGGAGGAAAACTGAGACATATTTGAACACGTCTCCCGTTCACATGGTTGATCATACTCTGGGTTCCACATGCATGTTTTAGCTGAAGGAAGAATACCTTAAACCTGGAGAGTTGAGACCCGTGTAATGGGTACCATGCAATATGACTTCAAAGGGTCTTCATTTGCTCACCGAACCTCTCCAATCCTATCACTGCTGCGTTTATGCCCCTGTACACATGCTTGATTCTCTTTTGGAGACATAGCAATCCATAGGTTTTAGGATACTTACTAGTCAGGTACATTCTTAGGCCTTTAATATGCGTTGTTGAGTCCATTTCGTTGAGCAAGGAGTAGCTCTTGTCTATTCCATATTTGACTTAAGGAACTTTATCTGTGCTCATTTCAATCTCTGGTTTTATGCAGCACCCCAACTCACCTTTACCCTTAAGCAAGCATAAGTTGGTTTTCTAAATTTGAGACCCTGTTCTGTTCTGTAATTCAGTTCCTGTGTAGCCAAGTTTACATTCCGTGTATTACTGATATCTTATGATGTTTCTTTTTCTGTGTGACTTATTTCAGTTAGAATCATCATACCTGAATCCACTCATTGTGCTGCTAAGTGCCTGATGACACAGATTTCATTGCTGAGTGATATTGCTTTGTAAGTAAATACCACAACTTCTTTATCCATTTTTCACTTTCTGCGATGTTGAACTTGTACTGTAAACGAGGTTCTTGTAAACAGAGCCGTTCCAAACTTTGGGGTGGCTGTGTCTTTTTGATTTTAATTTCCCTAAGCTATAGGACCATAAGTGGAAGTGCCCTAGGTTCTGTTGCTTTGTTTTTTAGATGTTTCAGGAAACACCATACACTTCTCCGGAGTGGTTGTTGGCAATTTAAATCCCGCCCATCAGCATAACAAGGCTCCCAGTTCTCCATGGCCTGTCCTGCCTTTCTGGATTTTACACGTTTTTCAGATGGCCCTTTTGACCGGGGGGAAGTGAGACTTCATTGTAGTGCAGATTTCCTTTGCAAGCTTGCTTGGTTGGCCAAAAAGGGCCTATGCGGTTTTTCCTGAATATATTCAGGGAAAAACGCATACGCCCTTTTTGGCCAAGTGCATCATTGTGGACGTTCTGCCTCTTTTCCTATGCTTTCAATGCAATTTCAGTCTACCTCCTGAAATCGGTTTCCTGCAATTCTGCCCCGCTTTCAAGTCCTCTTGGCAGCCTTACTTCAGTCTATTTTTGGACGATAGCTGTCATTTATAACTCTGCAGGTTTGTGAATTACAGTGCCCCTGAGCTCCTTTCTTCAACTCGCTTTCTTGTGACCTGGCCGCAACACCGCAGGATGGCTTCAGGCCCTAATCTGGTTCTGGCACGGCACGCTGAGCCTTTGGTTATTTCCTCCTCCTGGTGGGAAATGAGAGTTAAATTTGCCCGTCCAGACACCTCCAGCTAGCCTCTCATTGGTTCTCGCTATTCCTGTTCATCTTCCGCAGAAATTGCAAACTGGGCCAAACAGGAGGTTAAAGGCGCTGACTCTACAAGTGGGGAGAGTGTTAGTAAAGCGTCTGGAATGTTGCACCCGAGTACCAGGGGAGGAAAACTGAGACATATTTGAACACGTCTCCCGTTCACATGGTTGATCATACTCTGGGTTCCACATGCATGTTTTAGCTGAAGGAAGAATACCTTAAACCTGGAGAGTTGAGACCCGTGTAATGGGTACCATGCAATATGACTTCAAAGGGTCTTCATTTGCTCACCGAACCTCTCCAATCCTATCACTGCTGCGTTTATGCCCCTGTACACATGCTTGATTCTCTTTTGGAGACATAGCAATCCATAGGTTTTAGGATACTTACTAGTCAGGTACATTCTTAGGCGTTTAATATGGGGTGTTGAGTCCATTTCGTTGAGCAAGGAGTAGCTCTTGTCTATTCCATATTTGGCTTAAGGAACTTTATCTGTGCTCATTTCAATCTCTGGTTTTATGCAGCACCCCAACTCACCTTTACCCTTAAGCAAGAATAAGTTGGTTTTCTAAATTTGAGACCCTGTTCTGTTCTGTAATTCAGTTCCTGTGTAGCCAAGTTTACATTCCGTGTATTACTGATATCTTATGATGTTTCTTTTTCTGTGTGACTTATTTCAGTTAGAATCATCATACCTGAATCCACTCATTGTTCTGCTAAGGGCCTGATGACACAGATTTCATTGCTGAGTGATATTGCTTTGTAAGTAAATACCACAACTTCTTTATCCATTTTTCACTTTCTGCGATGTTGAACTTGTACTGTAAACGAGGTTCTTGTAAACAAAGCCATTCCAAACTTTGGGGTGGCGGTGTCTTTTTGATTTTAATTTCCCTAAGCTATAGGACCATAAGTGGAAGTGCCCTAGGTTCTGTTGCTTTGTTTTTTACATGTTTCAGGAAACACCATACACTTCTCCCGAGTGGTTGTTGGCAATTTACATCCCGCCCATCAGCATAACAAGGCTCCCAGTTCTCCATGGCCTGTCCTGCCTTTCTGGATTTTACACTTTTTTCAGATGGCCCTTTTGACCGGGGGGAAGTGAGACTTCATTGTAGTGCAGATTTCATTTGCAAGTTTGCTTGGTTGGCCAAAAAGGGCGTATGCGTTTTTTCCTGAATATATTCAGGAAAAAACGCATACGCCCTTTTTGGCCAAGTGCATCATTGTGGACGTTCTGCCTCTTTTCCTATGCTTTCAATGCAATTCCAGTCTACCTCCTGAAATCGGTTTCCTGCAATTCTGCCCCGCTTTCAAGTCCTCTTGGCAGCCTTACTTCAGTCTATTTTTGGACGATAGCTGTCATTTATAACTCTGCAGGTTTGTGAATTACAGTGCCCCTGAGCTCCTTTCTTCAACTCGCTTTCTTTTGAGCTGGCCGCAACACCGCAGGATGGCTTCAGGCCCTAATCTGGTTCCGGTACGGCACGCTGAGCCTTTGGTTATTTCCTCTTCCTGGTGGGAAATGAGAGTTAAATTTGCCCGTCCAGACACCTCCAGCTAGTCTCTCATTGGTTCTCGCTATTCCTGTTCATCTTCCGCAGAAATTGCATACTGGGCCAAACAGGAGGTTAAAGGCGCTGACTCTCCAAGTGGGGAGAGTGTTAGTAAAGCGTCTGGAATGTTGCACCCGAGTACCAGGGGAGGAAAACTGAGACATATTTGAACACGTCTCCCGTTCACATGGTTGATCATACTTGGGTTCCACATGCATGTTTTAGCTGAAGGAAGAATACCTTAAACCTGGAGAGTTGAGACCCGTGTAATGGGTACCATGCAATATGACTTCAAAGGGTCTTTATTTGCTCACCGAACCTCTCCAATCCTATCACTGCTGCGTTTATGCCCCTGTACACATGCTTGATTCTCTTTTGGAGACATAGCAATCCATAGGTTTTACGATACTTACTAGTCAGATACATTCTTAGGCGTTTAATATGCGGTGTTGAGTCCATTTCGTTGAGCAAGGAGTAGCTCTTGTCTATTCCATATTTGACTTAAGGAACTTTATCTGTGCTCATTTCAATCTCTGGTTTTATGCAGCACCCCAACTCACCTTTACCCTTAAGCAAGCATAAGTTGGTTTTCTAAATTTGAGACCCTGTTCTGTTCTGTAATTCAGTTCCTGTGTAGCCAAGTTTACATTCCGTGTATTAGTGATATCTTATGATGTTTCTTTTTCTGTGTGACTTATTTCAGTTAGAATCATCATACCTGAATCCACTCATTGTGATGTTAAGGGCCTGATGACATAGATTTCATTGCTGAGTGATATTGCTTTGTAAGTAAATACCACAACTTCTTTATCCATTTTTCACTTTCTGCGATGTTGAACTTGTACTGTAAACGAGGTTTTTGTAAACAGAGGCGTCCCAAACTTTGGGGTGGCTGTGTCTTTTTGATTTTAATTTCCCTAAGCTATAGGACCATAAGTGGCAGTGCCCTAGGTTCTGTTGCTTTGTTTTTCAGATGTTTCAGGAAACACCATACACTTCTCCCGAGTGTCTGTTGGCAATTTACATCCCGCCCATCAGCATAACAAGGCTCCCAGTTCTCCATGGCCTGTCCTGCCTTTCTGGATTTTACACATTTTTCAGATGGCCCTTTTGACCGGGGGGAAGTGAGACTTCATTGTAGTGCAGATTTCCTTTGCAAGCTTGCTTGGTTGGCCAAAAAGGGCGTATGCGGTTTTTCCTGAATATATTCAGGAAAAAACGCATACGCCCTTTTTGGCCAAGTGCATCATTGTGGACGTTCTGCCTCTTTTCCTATGCTTTCAATGCAATTCCAGTCTACCTCCTGCAATCGGTTTCCTGCAATTCTGCCCCGCTTTCAAGTCCTCTTGGCAGCCTTACTTCAGTCTATTTTTGGACGATAGCTGTCATTTATAACTCTGCAGGTTTGTGAATTACAGTGCCCCTGAGCTCCTTTCTTCAACTCGCTTTCTTTTGAGCTGGCCGCAACACCGCAGGATGGCTTCAGGCCCTAATCTGGTTCCGGTACGGCACGCTGAGCCTTTGGTTATTTCCTCTTCCTGGTGGGAAATGAGAGTTAAATTTGCCCGTCCAGACACCTCCAGCTAGTCTCTCATTGGTTCTCGCTATTCCTGTTCATCTTCCGCAGAAATTGCAAACTGGGCCAAACAGGAGGTTAAAGGCGCTGACTCTCCAAGTGGGGAGAGTGTTAGTAAAGCGTCTGGAATGTTGCACCCGAGTACCAGGGGAGGAAAACTGAGACATATTTGAACACGTCTCCCGTTCACATGGTTGATCATACTTGGGTTCCACATGCATGTTTTAGCTGAAGGAAGAATACCTTAAACCTGGAGAGTTGAGACCCGTGTAATGGGTACCATGCAATATGACTTCAAAGGGTCTTTATTTGCTCACCGAACCTCTCCAATCCTATCACTGCTGCGTTTATGCCCCTGTACACATGCTTGATTCTCTTTTGGAGACATAGCAATCCATAGGTTTTACGATACTTACTAGTCAGATACATTCTTAGGCGTTTAATATGCGGTGTTGAGTCCATTTCGTTGAGCAAGGAGTAGCTCTTGTCTATTCCATATTTGACTTAAGGAACTTTATCTGTGCTCATTTCAATCTCTGGTTTTATGCAGCACCCCAACTCACCTTTACCCTTAAGCAAGCATAAGTTGGTTTTCTAAATTTGAGACCCTGTTCTGTTCTGTAATTCAGTTCCTGTGTAGCCAAGTTTACATTCCGTGTATTACTGATATCTTATGATGTTTCTTTTTCTGTGTGACTTATTTCAGTTAGAATCATCATACCTGAATCCACTCATTGTGATGTTAAGGGCCTGATGACATAGATTTCATTGCTGAGTGATATTGCTTTGTAAGTAAATACCACAACTTCTTTATCCATTTTTCACTTTCTGCGATGTTGAACTTGTACTGTAAACGAGGTTGTTGTAAACAGAGGCGTCCCAAACTTTGGGGTGGCTGTGTCTTTTTGATTTTAATTTCCCTAAGCTATAGGACCATAAGTGGCAGTGCCCTAGGCTCTGTTGCTTTGTTTTTCAGATGTTTCAGGAAACACCATACACTTCTCCCGAGTGTCTGTTGGCAATTTACATCCCGCCCATCAGCATAACAAGGCTCCCAGTTCTCCATGGCCTGTCCTGCCTTTCTGGATTTTACACATTTTTCAGATGGCCCTTTTGACCGGGGGGAAGTGAGACTTCATTGTAGTGCAGATTTCCTTTGCAAGCTTGCTTGGTTGGCCAAAAAGGGCGTATGCGGTTTTTCCTGAATATATTCAGGAAAAAACGCATACGCCCTTTTTGGCCAAGTGCATCATTGTGGACGTTCTGCCTCTTTTCCTATGCTTTCAATGCAATTCCAGTCTACCTCCTGCAATCGGTTTCCTGCAATTCTGCCCCGCTTTCAAGTCCTCTTGGCAGCCTTACTTCAGTCTATTTTTGGACGATAGCTGTCATTTATAACTCTGCAGGTTTGTGAATTACAGTGCCCCTGAGCTCCTTTCTTCAACTCGCTTTCTTGTGACCTGGCCGCAACACCGCAGGATGGCTTCAGGCCCTAATCTGGTTCCGGCCCGGCATGCTGAGCCTTTGGTTAATTCCTCTTCCTGGTGGGAAATGAGAGTTAAATTTGCCCGTCCAGACACCTCCAGCTAGCCTCTCATTGGTTCTCGCTATTCCTGTTCATCTTCCGCAGAAATTGCAAACTGGGCCAAACAGGAGGTTAAAGGGACTGACTCTCCAAGTGGGGAGAGTGTTAGTAAATCGTCTGGAATGTTGCACCCGAGTACCAGGGGAGGAAAACTGAGACATATTTGAACACGTCTCCCGATCACATGGTTGATCATACTCTAGGTTCCACATGCATGTTTTAGCTGAAGGAAGAATACCTTAAACCTGGGTAGTTGAAACCTGTGGAATGGGTACCATGCAATATGACTTCAAAGGGTCTTCATTTGCTCACCGAACCTCTCCAATCCTATCACTGCTGCGTTTATGCCCCTGTACACATGCTTGATTCTCTTTCGGAGACATAGCAATCCATAGGTTTTAAGATACTTACTAGTCAGGTACATTCTTAGGCGTTTAATATGGGGTGTTGAGTCCATTTCGTTGAGCAAGGAGTAGCTCTTGTCTATTCCATATTTGGCTTAAGGAACTTTATCTGTGCTCATTTCAATCTCTGGTTTTATGCAGCACCCCAACTCACCTTTACCCTTAAGCAAGAATAAGTTGGTTTTCTAAATTTGAGACCCTGTTCTGTTCTGTAATTCAGTTCCTGTGTAGCCAAGTTTACATTCCGTGTATTACTGATATCTTATGATGTTTCTTTTTCTGTGTGACTTATTTCAGTTAGAATCATCATACCTGAATCCACTCATTGTGCTGCTAAGGGCCTGATGACACAGATTTCATTGCTGAGTGATATTGCTTTGTAAGTAAATACCACAACTTCTTTATCCATTTTTCACTTTCTGCGATGTTGAACTTGTACTGTAAACGAGGTTCTTGTAAACAGAGCCGTTCCAAACTTTGGGGTGGCTGTGTCTTTTTGATTTTAATTTCCCTAAGCTATAGGACCATAAGTGGAAGTGCCCTAGGTTCTGTTGCTTTGTTTTTTAGATGTTTCAGGAAACACCATACACTTCTCCGGAGTGGTTGTTGGCAATTTAAATCCCGCCCATCAGCATAACAAGGCTCCCAGTTCTCCATGGCCTGTCCTGCCTTTCTGGATTTTACACGTTTTTCAGATGGCCCTTTTGACCGGGGGGAAGTGAGACTTCATTGTAGTGCAGATTTCCTTTGCAAGCTTGCTTGGTTGGCCAAAAAGGGCGTATGCGGTTTTTCCTGAATATATTCAGGGAAAAACGCATACGCCCTTTTTGGCCAAGTGCATCATTGTGGACGTTCTGCCTCTTTTCCTATGCTTTCAATGCAATTTCAGTCTACCTCCTGAAATCGGTTTCCTGCAATTCTGCCCCGCTTTCAAGTCCTCTTGGCAGCCTTACTTCAGTCTATTTTTGGACGATAGCTGTCATTTATAACTCTGCAGGTTTGTGAATTACAGTGCCCCTGAGCTCCTTTCTTCAACTCGCTTTCTTGTGACCTGGCCGCAACACCGCAGGATGGCTTCAGGCCCTAATCTGGTTCTGGCACGGCACGCTGAGCCTTTGGTTATTTCCTCCTCCTGGTGGGAAATGAGAGTTAAATTTGCCCGTCCAGACACCTCCAGCTAGCCTCTCATTGGTTCTCGCTATTCCTGTTCATCTTCCGCAGAAATTGCAAACTGGGCCAAACAGGAGGTTAAAGGCGCTGACTCTACAAGTGGGGAGAGTGTTAGTAAAGCGTCTGGAATGTTGCACCCGAGTACCAGGGGAGGAAAACTGAGACATATTTGAACACGTCTCCCGTTCACATGGTTGATCATACTCTGGGTTCCACATGCATGTTTTAGCTGAAGGAAGAATACCTTAAACCTGGAGAGTTGAGACCCGTGTAATGGGTACCATGCAATATGACTTCAAAGGGTCTTCATTTGCTCACCGAACCTCTCCAATCCTATCACTGCTGCGTTTATGCCCCTGTACACATGCTTGATTCTCTTTTGGAGACATAGCAATCCATAGGTTTTAGGATACTTACTAGTCAGGTACATTCTTAGGCCTTTAATATGCGTTGTTGAGTCCATTTCGTTGAGCAAGGAGTAGCTCTTGTCTATTCCATATTTGACTTAAGGAACTTTATCTGTGCTCATTTCAATCTCTGGTTTTATGCAGCACCCCAACTCACCTTTACCCTTAAGCAAGCATAAGTTGGTTTTCTAAATTTGAGACCCTGTTCTGTTCTGTAATTCAGTTCCTGTGTAGCCAAGTTTACATTCCGTGTATTACTGATATCTTATGATGTTTCTTTTTCTGTGTGACTTATTTCAGTTAGAATCATCATACCTGAATCCACTCATTGTGCTGCTAAGTGCCTGATGACACAGATTTCATTGCTGAGTGATATTGCTTTGTAAGTAAATACCACAACTTCTTTATCCATTTTTCACTTTCTGCGATGTTGAACTTGTACTGTAAACGAGGTTCTTGTAAACAGAGCCGTTCCAAACTTTGGGGTGGCTGTGTCTTTTTGATTTTAATTTCCCTAAGCTATAGGACCATAAGTGGAAGTGCCCTAGGTTCTGTTGCTTTGTTTTTTAGATGTTTCAGGAAACACCATACACTTCTCCGGAGTGGTTGTTGGCAATTTAAATCCCGCCCATCAGCATAACAAGGCTCCCAGTTCTCCATGGCCTGTCCTGCCTTTCTGGATTTTACACGTTTTTCAGATGGCCCTTTTGACCGGGGGGAAGTGAGACTTCATTGTAGTGCAGATTTCCTTTGCAAGCTTGCTTGGTTGGCCAAAAAGGGCCTATGCGGTTTTTCCTGAATATATTCAGGGAAAAACGCATACGCCCTTTTTGGCCAAGTGCATCATTGTGGACGTTCTGCCTCTTTTCCTATGCTTTCAATGCAATTTCAGTCTACCTCCTGAAATCGGTTTCCTGCAATTCTGCCCCGCTTTCAAGTCCTCTTGGCAGCCTTACTTCAGTCTATTTTTGGACGATAGCTGTCATTTATAACTCTGCAGGTTTGTGAATTACAGTGCCCCTGAGCTCCTTTCTTCAACTCGCTTTCTTGTGACCTGGCCGCAACACCGCAGGATGGCTTCAGGCCCTAATCTGGTTCTGGCACGGCACGCTGAGCCTTTGGTTATTTCCTCCTCCTGGTGGGAAATGAGAGTTAAATTTGCCCGTCCAGACACCTCCAGCTAGCCTCTCATTGGTTCTCGCTATTCCTGTTCATCTTCCGCAGAAATTGCAAACTGGGCCAAACAGGAGGTTAAAGGCGCTGACTCTACAAGTGGGGAGAGTGTTAGTAAAGCGTCTGGAATGTTGCACCCGAGTACCAGGGGAGGAAAACTGAGACATATTTGAACACGTCTCCCGTTCACATGGTTGATCATACTCTGGGTTCCACATGCATGTTTTAGCTGAAGGAAGAATACCTTAAACCTGGAGAGTTGAGACCCGTGTAATGGGTACCATGCAATATGACTTCAAAGGGTCTTCATTTGCTCACCGAACCTCTCCAATCCTATCACTGCTGCGTTTATGCCCCTGTACACATGCTTGATTCTCTTTTGGAGACATAGCAATCCATAGGTTTTAGGATACTTACTAGTCAGGTACATTCTTAGGCGTTTAATATGGGGTGTTGAGTCCATTTCGTTGAGCAAGGAGTAGCTCTTGTCTATTCCATATTTGGCTTAAGGAACTTTATCTGTGCTCATTTCAATCTCTGGTTTTATGCAGCACCCCAACTCACCTTTACCCTTAAGCAAGAATAAGTTGGTTTTCTAAATTTGAGACCCTGTTCTGTTCTGTAATTCAGTTCCTGTGTAGCCAAGTTTACATTCCGTGTATTACTGATATCTTATGATGTTTCTTTTTCTGTGTGACTTATTTCAGTTAGAATCATCATACCTGAATCCACTCATTGTTCTGCTAAGGGCCTGATGACACAGATTTCATTGCTGAGTGATATTGCTTTGTAAGTAAATACCACAACTTCTTTATCCATTTTTCACTTTCTGCGATGTTGAACTTGTACTGTAAACGAGGTTCTTGTAAACAGAGCCATTCCAAACTTTGGGGTGGCGGTGTCTTTTTGATTTTAATTTCCCTAAGCTATAGGACCATAAGTGGAAGTGCCCTAGGTTCTGTTGCTTTGTTTTTTACATGTTTCAGGAAACACCATACACTTCTCCCGAGTGGTTGTTGGCAATTTACATCCCGCCCATCAGCATAACAAGGCTCCCAGTTCTCCATGGCCTGTCCTGCCTTTCTGGATTTTACACTTTTTTCAGATGGCCCTTTTGACCGGGGGGAAGTGAGACTTCATTGTAGTGCAGATTTCATTTGCAAGTTTGCTTGGTTGGCCAAAAAGGGCGTATGCGTTTTTTCCTGAATATATTCAGGAAAAAACGCATACGCCCTTTTTGGCCAAGTGCATCATTGTGGACGTTCTGCCTCTTTTCCTATGCTTTCAATGCAATTCCAGTCTACCTCCTGAAATCGGTTTCCTGCAATTCTGCCCCGCTTTCAAGTCCTCTTGGCAGCCTTACTTCAGTCTATTTTTGGACGATAGCTGTCATTTATAACTCTGCAGGTTTGTGAATTACAGTGCCCCTGAGCTCCTTTCTTCAACTCGCTTTCTTTTGAGCTGGCCGCAACACCGCAGGATGGCTTCAGGCCCTAATCTGGTTCCGGTACGGCACGCTGAGCCTTTGGTTATTTCCTCTTCCTGGTGGGAAATGAGAGTTAAATTTGCCCGTCCAGACACCTCCAGCTAGTCTCTCATTGGTTCTCGCTATTCCTGTTCATCTTCCGCAGAAATTGCATACTGGGCCAAACAGGAGGTTAAAGGCGCTGACTCTCCAAGTGGGGAGAGTGTTAGTAAAGCGTCTGGAATGTTGCACCCGAGTACCAGGGGAGGAAAACTGAGACATATTTGAACACGTCTCCCGTTCACATGGTTGATCATACTTGGGTTCCACATGCATGTTTTAGCTGAAGGAAGAATACCTTAAACCTGGAGAGTTGAGACCCGTGTAATGGGTACCATGCAATATGACTTCAAAGGGTCTTTATTTGCTCACCGAACCTCTCCAATCCTATCACTGCTGCGTTTATGCCCCTGTACACATGCTTGATTCTCTTTTGGAGACATAGCAATCCATAGGTTTTACGATACTTACTAGTCAGATACATTCTTAGGCGTTTAATATGCGGTGTTGAGTCCATTTCGTTGAGCAAGGAGTAGCTCTTGTCTATTCCATATTTGACTTAAGGAACTTTATCTGTGCTCATTTCAATCTCTGGTTTTATGCAGCACCCCAACTCACCTTTACCCTTAAGCAAGCATAAGTTGGTTTTCTAAATTTGAGACCCTGTTCTGTTCTGTAATTCAGTTCCTGTGTAGCCAAGTTTACATTCCGTGTATTACTGATATCTTATGATGTTTCTTTTTCTGTGTGACTTATTTCAGTTAGAATCATCATACCTGAATCCACTCATTGTGATGTTAAGGGCCTGATGACATAGATTTCATTGCTGAGTGATATTGCTTTGTAAGTAAATACCACAACTTCTTTATCCATTTTTCACTTTCTGCGATGTTGAACTTGTACTGTAAACGAGGTTGTTGTAAACAGAGGCTTCCCAAACTTTGGGGTGGCTGTGTCTTTTTGATTTTAATTTCCCTAAGCTATAGGACCATAAGTGGCAGTGCCCTAGGTTCTGTTGCTTTGTTTTTCAGATGTTTCAGGAAACACCATACACTTCTCCCGAGTGTCTGTTGGCAATTTACATCCCGCCCATCAGCATAACAAGGCTCCCAGTTCTCCATGGCCTGTCCTGCCTTTCTGGATTTTACACATTTTTCAGATGGCCCTTTTGACCGGGGGGAAGTGAGACTTCATTGTAGTGCAGATTTCCTTTGCAAGCTTGCTTGGTTGGCCAAAAAGGGCGTATGCGGTTTTTCCTGAATATATTCAGGAAAAAACGCATACGCCCTTTTTGGCCAAGTGCATCATTGTGGACGTTCTGCCTCTTTTCCTATGCTTTCAATGCAATTCCAGTCTACCTCCTGAAATCGGTTTCCTGCAATTCTGCCCCGCTTTCAAGTCCTCTTGGCAGCCTTACTTCAGTCTATTTTTGGACGATAGCTGTCATTTATAACTCTGCAGGTTTGTGAATTACAGTGCCCCTGAGCTCCTTTCTTCAACTCGCTTTCTTGTGACCTGGCCGCAACACCGCAGGATGGCTTCAGGCCCTAATCTGGTTCCGGCCCGGCATGCTGAGCCTTTGGTTAATTCCTCTTCCTGGTGGGAAATGAGAGTTAAATTTGCCCGTCCAGACACCTCCAGCTAGCCTCTCATTGGTTCTCGCTATTCCTGTTCATCTTCCGCAGAAATTGCAAACTGGGCCAAACAGGAGGTTAAAGGGACTGACTCTCCAAGTGGGGAGAGTGTTAGTAAATCGTCTGGAATGTTGCACCCGAGTACCAGGGGAGGAAAACTGAGACATATTTGAACACGTCTCCCGATCACATGGTTGATCATACTCTAGGTTCCACATGCATGTTTTAGCTGAAGGAAGAATACCTTAAACCTGGGTAGTTGAAACCTGTGGAATGGGTACCATGCAATATGACTTCAAAGGGTCTTCATTTGCTCACCGAACCTCTCGAATCCTAGCA
The DNA here is from genome assembly GCF_949987515.2 of Delphinus delphis. NCBI lineage: Eukaryota > Metazoa > Chordata > Mammalia > Artiodactyla > Delphinidae > Delphinus > Delphinus delphis. Next base: position 68,476 of record NW_027192952.1, on the reverse strand, counting down.
CTGCTGCGTTTATGCCCCTGTACACATGCTTGATTCTCTTTCGGAGACATAGCAATCCATAGGTTTTAAGATACTTACTAGTCAGGTACATTCTTAGGCGTTTAATATGGGGTGTTGAGTCCATTTCGTTGAGCAAGGAGTAGCTCTTGTCTATTCCATATTTGGCTTAAGGAACTTTATCTGTGCTCATTTCAATCTCTGGTTTTATGCAGCACCCCAACTCACCTTTACCCTTAAGCAAGAATAAGTTGGTTTTCTAAATTTGAGACCCTGTTCTGTTCTGTAATTCAGTTCCTGTGTAGCCAAGTTTACATTCCGTGTATTACTGATATCTTATGATGTTTCTTTTTCTGTGTGACTTATTTCAGTTAGAATCATCATACCTGAATCCACTCATTGTGCTGCTAAGGGCCTGATGACACAGATTTCATTGCTGAGTGATATTGCTTTGTAAGTAAATACCACAACTTCTTTATCCATTTTTCACTTTCTGCGATGTTGAACTTGTACTGTAAACGAGGTTCTTGTAAACAGAGCCGTTCCAAACTTTGGGGTGGCTGTGTCTTTTTGATTTTAATTTCCCTAAGCTATAGGACCATAAGTGGAAGTGCCCTAGGTTCTGTTGCTTTGTTTTTTAGATGTTTCAGGAAACACCATACACTTCTCCGGAGTGGTTGTTGGCAATTTAAATCCCGCCCATCAGCATAACAAGGCTCCCAGTTCTCCATGGCCTGTCCTGCCTTTCTGGATTTTACACGTTTTTCAGATGGCCCTTTTGACCGGGGGGAAGTGAGACTTCATTGTAGTGCAGATTTCCTTTGCAAGCTTGCTTGGTTGGCCAAAAAGGGCGTATGCGGTTTTTCCTGAATATATTCAGGGAAAAACGCATACGCCCTTTTTGGCCAAGTGCATCATTGTGGACGTTCTGCCTCTTTTCCTATGCTTTCAATGCAATTTCAGTCTACCTCCTGAAATCGGTTTCCTGCAATTCTGCCCCGCTTTCAAGTCCTCTTGGCAGCCTTACTTCAGTCTATTTTTGGACGATAGCTGTCATTTATAACTCTGCAGGTTTGTGAATTACAGTGCCCCTGAGCTCCTTTCTTCAACTCGCTTTCTTGTGAGCTGGCCGCAACACCGCAGGATGGCTTCAGGCCCTAATCTGGTTCTGGCACGGCACGCTGAGCCTTTGGTTATTTCCTCCTCCTGGTGGGAAATGAGAGTTAAATTTGCCCGTCCAGACACCTCCAGCTAGCCTCTCATTGGTTCTCGCTATTCCTGTTCATCTTCCGCAGAAATTGCAAACTGGGCCAAACAGGAGGTTAAAGGCGCTGACTCTACAAGTGGGGAGAGTGTTAGTAAAGTGTCTGGAATGTTGCACCCGAGTACCAGGGGAGGAAAACTGAGACATATTTGAACACGTCTCCCGTTCACATGGTTGATCATACTCTGGGTTCCACATGCATGTTTTAGCTGAAGGAAGAATACCTTAAACCTGGAGAGTTGAGACCCGTGTAATGGGTACCATGCAATATGACTTCAAAGGGTCTTCATTTGCTCACCGAACCTCTCCAATCCTATCACTGCTGCGTTTATGCCCCTGTACACATGCTTGATTCTCTTTTGGAGACATAGCAATCCATAGGTTTTAGGATACTTACTAGTCAGGTACATTCTTAGGCCTTTAATATGCGTTGTTGAGTCCATTTCGTTGAGCAAGGAGTAGCTCTTGTCTATTCCATATTTGACTTAAGGAACTTTATCTGTGCTCATTTCAATCTCTGGTTTTATGCAGCACCCCAACTCACCTTTACCCTTAAGCAAGCATAAGTTGGTTTCCTAAATTTGAGACCCTGTTCTGTTCTGTAATTCAGTTCCTGTGTAGCCAAGTTTACATTCCGTGTATTACTGATATCTTATGATGTTTCTTTTTCTGTGTGACTTATATCAGTTAGAATCATCATACCTGAATCCACTCATTGTTCTGCTAAGGGCCTGATGACACAGATTTCATTGCTGAGTGATATTGCTTTGTAAGTAAATACCACAACTTCTTTATCCATTTTTCACTTTCTGCGATGTTGAACTTGTACTGTAAACGAGGTTCTTGTAAACAGAGCCGTTCCAAACTTTGGGGTGGCTGTGTCTTTTTGATTTTAATTTCCCTAAGCTATAGGACCATAAGTGGAAGTGCCCTAGGCTCTGTTGCTTTGTTTTTTAGATGTTTCAGGAAACACCATACACTTCTCCCTAGTGTCTGTTGGCAATTTACATCCCGCCCATCAGCATAACAAGGCTCCCAGTTCTCAATGGCCTGTTGCCTTTCTGGATTTTACACTTTTTTCAGATGGCCCTTTTGACCGGGGGGAAGTGAGACTTCATTGTAGTGCAGATTTCCTTTGCAAGCTTGCTTGGTTGGCCAAAAAGGGCGTATGCGTTTTTTCCTGATTATATTCAGGAAAAAACGCATACGCCCTTTTTGGCCAAGTGCATCATTGTGGACGTTCTGCCTCTTTGCCTATGCTTTCAATGCAATTCCAGTCTACCTCCTGAAATCGGTTTCCTGCAATTCTGCCCCGCTTTCAAGTCCTCTTGGCAGCCTTACTTCAGTCTATTTTTGGACGATAGCTGTCATTTATAACTCTGCAGGTTTGTGAATTACAGTGCCCCTGAGCTCCTTTCTTCAACTCGCTTTCTTGTGACCTGGCCGCAACACCGCAGGATGGCTTCAGGCCCTAATCTGGTTCCGGCCCGGCATGCTGAGCCTTTGGTTAATTCCTCTTCCTGGTGGGAAATGAGAGTTAAATTTGCCCGTCCAGACACCTCCAGCTAGCCTCTCATTGGTTCTCGCTATTCCTGTTCATCTTCCGCAGAAATTGCAAACTGGGCCAAACAGGAGGTTAAAGGGACTGACTCTCCAAGTGGGGAGAGTGTTAGTAAAGCGTCTGGAATGTTGCACCCGAGTACCAGGGGAGGAAAACTGAGACATATTTGAACACGTCTCCCGATCACATGGTTGATCATACTCTAGGTTCCACATGCATGTTATAGCTGAAGGAAGAATACCTTAAACCTGGGTAGTTGAAACCTGTGGAATGGGTACCATGCAATATGACTTCAAAGGGTCTTCATTTGCTCACCGAACCTCTCCAATCCTATCACTGCTGCGTTTATGCCCCTGTACACACGCTTGATTCTCTTTCGGAGACATAGCAATCCATAGGTTTTAAGATATTTACTAGTCAGGTACATTCTTAGGCGTTTAATATGGGGTGTTGCGTCCATTTCGTTGAGCAAGGAGTAGCTCTTGTCTATTCCATATTTGGCTTAAGGAACTTTATCTGTGCTCATTTCAATCTCCGGTTTTATGCAGCACCCCAACTCACCTTTACTCTTAAGCAAGAATAAGTTGGTTTTCTAAATTTGAGACCCTGTTCTGTTCTGTAATTCAGTTCCTGTGTAGCCAAGTTTACATTCCGTGTATTACTGATATCTTATGATGTTTCTTTTTCTGTGTGACTTATTTCAGTTAGAATCATCATACCTGAATCCACTCATTGTGCTGCTAAGGGCCTGATGACACAGATTTCATTGCTGAGTGATATTGCTTTGTAAGTAAATACCACAACTTCTTTATCCATTTTTCACTTTCTGCGATGTTGAACTTGTACTGTAAACGAGGTTCTTGTAAACAGAGCCGTTCCAAACTTTGGGGTGGCTGTGTCTTTTTGATTTTAATTTCCCTAAGCTATAGGACCATAAGTGGAAGTGCCCTAGGTTCTGTTGCTTTGTTTTTTAGATGTTTCAGGAAACACCATACACTTCTCCTGAGTGGTTGTTGGCAATTTACATCCCGCCCATCAGCATAACAAGGCTCCCAGTTCTCCATGGCCTGTCCTGCCTTTCTGGATTTTACACTTTTTTCAGATGGCCCTTTTGACCGGGGGGAAGTGAAACTTCATTGTAGTGCAGATTTCCTTTGCAAGCTTGCTTGGTTGGCCAAAAAGGGCGTATGCGTTTTTTCCTGAATATATTCAGGAAAAAACGCATACGCCCTTTTTGGCCAAGTGCATCATTGTGGACGTTCTGCCTCTTTTCCTATGCTTTCAATGCAATTCCAGTCTACCTCCTGAAATCGGTTTCCTGCAATTCTGCCCCGCTTTGAAGTCCTCTTGGCAGCCTTACTTCAGTCTATTTTTGGACGATAGCTGTCATTTATAACTCTGCAGGTTTGTGAATTACAGTGCCCCTGAGCTCCTTTCTTCAACTCGCTTTCTTTTGAGCTGGCTGCCACACCGCAGGATGGCTTCAGGCCCTAATCTGGTTCCGGTACGGCACGCTGAGCCTTTGGTTATTTCCTCTTCCTGTTGGGAAATGAGAGTTAAATTTGCCCGTCCAGACACCTCCAGCTAGTCTCTCATTGGTTCTCGCTATTCCTGTTCATCTTCCGCAGAAATTGCAAACTGGGCCAAACAGGAGGTTAAAGGCGCTGACTCTCCAAGTGGGGAGAGTGTTAGTAAAGCGTCTGGAATGTTGCACCCGAGTACCAGGGGAGGAAAACTGAGACATATTTGAACACGTCTCCCGATCACATGTTTGATCATACTCTGGGTTCCACATGCATGTTTTAGCTGAAGGAAGAATACCTAAAACCTGGGTAGTTGAAACCCGTGGAATGGGTACCATGCAATATGACTTCAAAGGGTCTTCATTTGCTCACCGAACCTCTCCAATCCTATCACTGCTGCGTTTATGCCCCTGTACACATGCTTGATTCTCTTTCGGAGACATAGCAATCCATAGGTTTTAAGATACTTACTAGTCAGGTACATTCTTAGGCATTTAATATGCGGTGTTGAGTCCATTTCGTTGAGCAACGAGTAGCTCTTGTCTATTCCATATTTGGCATAAGGAACTTTATCTGTGCTCATTTCAATCTCTGGTTTTATGCAGCACCCCAACTCACCTTTACCCTTAAGCAAGCATAAGTTGGTTTTCTAAATTTGAGACCCTGTTCTGTTTTGGAATGCAGTTCCTGTGTAGCCAAGTTTAATTCCGTGTATTAGTGATATCTTATGATGTTTCTTTTTCTGTGTGACTTATTTCAGTTAGAATCATCGTACCTGAATCCACTCATTATGCTGCTACGGGCCTGATGACATAGATTTCATTGCTGAGTGATACTGCATTGTACGTAAGTACCACAAGTTCTTTATCCATTTTTCACTTTCTGTGATATTGAACTAGTACGGTAAACGAGGTTCTTGTAAACAGAGGCGTCCCAAACTTTGGGGTGGCTGTGTCTTTTTGATTTTAATTTCCCTAAGCTATAGGACCATAAGTGGAAGTGCCCTAGGCTCTGTTGCTTTGTTTTTTAGATGTTTCAGGAAACACCATACCCTTCTCCCGAGTGGTTGTTGGCAATTTACATCCCGCCCATCAGCATAACAAGGCTCCCAGTTCTCCATGGCCTGTCCTGCCTTTCTGGATTTTACACTTTTTTCAGATGGCCCTTTTGACCGGGGGGAAGTGAGACTTCATTGTAGTGCAGATTTCCTTTGCAAGCTTGCTTGGTTGGCCAAAAAGGGCGTATGCGTTTTTTCCTGAATATATTCAGGAAAAAACGCATACGCCCTTTTTGGCCAAGTGCATCATTGTGGACGTTCTCCCTCTTTTCCTATGCTTTCAATGCAATTCCAGTCTACCTCCTGAAATCGGTTTCCTGCAATTCTGCCCCGCTTTCAAGTCCTCTTGGCAGCCTTACTTCAGTCTATTTTTGGACGATAGCTGTAATTTATAACTCTGCAGGTTTGTGAATTACAGTGCCCCTGAGCTCCTTTCTTCAACTTGCTTTCTTGTGACCTGGCCGCAACACCGCAGGATGGCTTCAGGCCCTAATCTGGTTCCGGCACGGCACGCTGAGCCTTTGGTTATTTCCTCTTCCTGGTGGGAAATGAGAGTTAAATTTGCCCGTCCAGACACCTCCAGCTAGTCTCTCATTGGTTCTCGCTATTTCTGTTCATCTTCCGCAGAAATTGCAAACTGGGCCAAACAGGAGGTTAAAGGCGCTGACTCTCCAAGTGGGGAGAGTGTTAGTAAAGCGTCTGGAATGTTGCACCCGGGTACCAGGGGAGGAAAACTGAGACATATTTGAACACGTCTCCCGTTCACATGGTTGATCATACTTGGGTTCCACATGCATGTTTTAGCTGAAGGAAGAATACCTTAAACCTGGAGAGTTAAGACCCGTGTAATGGGTACCATGCAATATGACTTCAAAGGGTCTTCATTTGCTCACCGAACCTCTCCAATCCTATCACTGCTGCGTTTATGCCCCTGTACACATGCTTGATTCTCTTTCAGAGACATAGCGATCCATAGGTTTTAAGATACTTACTAGTCAGGTACATTCTTAGGCGTTTAATATGCGGTGTTGAGTCCATTTCGTTGAGCAGGGAGTAGCTCTTGTCTATTCCATATTTGACTTAAGGAACTTTATCTGTGCTCATTTCAATCTCTGGTTTTATGCAGCACCCCAACTCACCTTTCCCCTTAAGCAAGCATAAGTTGGTTTTCTAAATTTGAGACCCTGTTCTGTTCTGTAATTCAGTTCCTGTGTAGCCAAGTTTACATTCCGTGTATTACTGATATCTTATGATGTTTCTTTTTCTGTGTGACTTATTTCAGTTAGAATCATCATACCTGAATCCACTCATTGTGCTGCTAAGGGCCTGATGACACAGATTTCATTGCTGAGTGATATTGCTTTGTAAGTGAATACCACAACTTCTTTATCCATTTTTCACTTTCTGCGATGTTGAACTTGTACTGTAAACGAGGTTCTTGTAAACAGAGCCGTTCCAAACTTTGGGGTGGCTGTGTCTTTTTGATTTTAATTTCCCTAAGCTATAGGACCATAAGTGGAAGTGCCCTAGGTTCTGTTGCTTTGTTTTTTAGATGTTTCAGGAAACACCATACACTTCTCCCGAGTGGTTGTTGGCAATTTACATCCCGCCCATCAGCATAACAAGGCTCCCAGTTCTCCATGGCCTGTCGTGACTTTCTGGATTTTACACTTTTTTCAGATGGCCCTTTTGACCGGGGGGAAGTGAGACTTCATTGTAGTGCAGATTTCCTTTGCAAGCTTGCTTGGTTGGCCAAAAAGGGCGTATGCGTTTTTTCCTGAATATATTCAGGAAAAAACGCATACGCCCTTTTTGGCCAAGTGCATCATTGTGGACGTTCTGCCTCTTTTCCTATGCTTTCAATGCAATTCCAGTCTACCTCCTGAAATCGGTTTCCTGCAATTCTGCCCCGCTTTCAAGTCCTCTTGGCAGCCTTACTTCAGTCTATTTTTGGACGATAGCTGTCATTTATAACTCTGCAGGTTTCTGAATTACAGTGCCCCTGAGCTCCTTTCTTCAACTCGCTTTCTTGTGAGCTGGCCGCAACACCGCAGGATGGCTTCAGGCCCTAATCTGGTTCCGGCACGGCACGCTGAGCCTTTGGTTAATTCCTCTTCCTGGTGGGAAATGAGAGTTAAATTTGCCCGTCCAGAAACCTCCAGCTAGTCTCTCATTGGTTCTCGCTATTCCTGTTCATCTTCCGTAGAAATTGCAAACTGGGCCAAACAGGAGGTTAAAGGGACTGACTCTCCAAGTCGGGAGAGTGTTAGTAAAGCGTCTGGAATGTTGCACCCGAGTACCAGGGGAGGAAAACTGAGACATATTTGAACACGTCTCCCGATCACATGGTTGATCATACTCTGGGTTCCACATGCATGTTTTAGCTGAAGGAAGAATACCTAAAACCTGGGTAGTTGAAACCCGTGTAATGGGTACCATGCAATATGACTTCAAAGGGTCTTCATTTGCTCACCGGACCTCTCCAATCCTATCACTGCTGCGTTTATGCCCCTGTACACATGCTTGATTCTCTTTTGGAGACATAGCAATCCATAGGTTTTAACATACTTACTAGTCAGGTACATTCTTAGGCGTTTAATATGCAGTGTTGAGTCCATTTCGTTGAGCAAGGAGTAGCTCTTGTCTATTCCATATTTGGCTTAAGGAACTTTATCTGTGCTCATTTCAATCTCTGGTTTTATGCAGCACCGCAACTCACCTTTACCCTTAAGCAAGCATAAGTTGGTTTTCTAAATTTGAGACCCTGTTCTGTTCTGTAATTCAGTTCCTGTGTAGCCAAGTTTACATTCCGTGTATTACTGATATCTTATGATGTTTCTTTTTCTGTGTGACTTACTTCAGTTAGAATCATCATACCTGAATCCACTCATTGTGCTGCTAAGGGCCTGATGACACAGATTTCATTGCTGAGTGATATTGCTTTGTAAGTAAATACCACAACTTCTTTATCCATTTTTCACTTTCTGCGATGTTGAACTTGTACTGTAAACGAGGTTCTTGTAAACAGAGCCGTCCCAAACTTTGGGGTGGCTGTGTCTTTTTTATTTTAATTTCCCTAAGCTATAGGACCATAAGTGGAAGTGCCCTAGGTTCTGTTGCTTTGTTTTTTAGATGTTTCAGGAAACACCATACACTTCTCCCGAGTGGTTGTTGGCAATTTACATCCCGCACATCAGCATAACAAGGCTCCCAGTTCTCCATGGCCTGTCCTGTCTTTCTGGATTTTACACTTTTTTCAGATGGCCCTTTTGACCGGGGGGAAGTGAGACTTCATTGTAGTGCAGATTTCCTTTGCAAGCTTGCTTGGTTGGCCAGAAAGCGCGTATGAGTTTTTTCCTGAATATATTCAGGAAAAAACGCATACGCCCTTTTTGGCCAAGTGCATCATTGTGGACGTTCTGCCTCTTTTCCTATGCTTTCAATGCAATTCCAGTCTACCTCCTGAAATCGGTTTCCTGCAATTCTGCCCCGCTTTCAAGTCCTCTTGGCAGCCTTACTTCAGTCTATTTTTGGACGATAGCTGTCATTTATAACTCTGCAGGTTTGTGAATTACAGTGCCCCTGAGCTCCTTTCTTCAACTCGCTTTCTTTTGAGCTGGCCGCAACACCGCAGGATGGCTACAGGCCCTAATCTGGTTCCGGTACGGCACGCGGAGCCTTTGGTTATTTCCTCTTCCTGGTGGGAAATGGGAGTTAAATTTGCCCGTCCAGACACCTCCAGCTAGTCTCTCATTGGTTCTCGCTATTCCTGTTCATCTTCCGCAGAAATTGCAAACCGGGCCAAACAGGAGGTTAAAGGCGCTGACTCTCCAAGTGGGGAGAGTGTTAGTAAAGCGTCTGGAATGTTGCACCCGAGTACCAGGGTACGAAAACTGAGACATATTTGAACACGTCTCCCGTTCACATGGTTGATCATACTTGGGTTCCACATGCATGTTTTAGCTGAAGGAAGAATACCTTAAACCTGGAGAGTTGAGACCCGTGTAATGGGTACCATGCAATATGACTTCAAAGGGTCTTCATTTGCTCACCGAACCTCTCCAATCCTATCACTGCTGCGTTTATGCCCCTGTACACATGCCTGATTCTCTTTCGGAGACATAGCAATGTATAGGTTTTACGATACTTACTAGTCAGGTACATTCTTAGGCGTTTAATATGCGGTGTTGAGTCCATTTCGTTGAACAAGGAGTAGCTCTTGTCTATTCCATATTTGACTTAAGGAACTTTATCTGTGCTCATTTCAATCTCTGGTTTTATGCAGCACCCCAACTCACCTTTCCCCTTAAGCAAGCATAAGTTGGTTTTCTAAATTTGAGACCCTGTTCTGTTCTGTAATTCAGTTCCTGTGTAGCCAAGTTTACATTCCGTGTATTACTGATATCTTATGATGTTTCTTTTTCTGTGTGACTTACTTCAGTTAGAATCATCATACCTGAATCCACTCATTGTGCTGCTAAGGGCCTGATGACACAGATTTCATTGCTGAGTGATATTGCTTTGTAAGTAAATACCACAACTTCTTTATCCATTTTTCACTTTCTGCGATGTTGAACTTGTATTGTAAACGAGGTTCTTGTAAACAGAGGCGTCCCAAACTTTGGGGTGGCTGTGTCTTTTTGATTTTAATTTCCCTAAGCTATAGGACCATAAGTGGAAGTGCCCTAGGCTCTGTTGCTTTGTTTTTTAGATGTTTCAGGAAACACCATACACTTCTCCCGAGTGGTTGTTGGCAATTTACATCCCGCCCATCAGCATAAGAAGGCTCCCAGTTCTCCATGGCCTGTCGTGACTTTCTGGATTTTACACTTTTTTCAGATGGCCCTTTTGACCGGGGGGAAGTGAGACTTCATTGTAGTGCAGATTTCCTTTGCAAGCTTGCTTGGTTGGCCAAAAAGGGCGTATGCGTTTTTTCCTGAATATATTCAGGAAAAAAACGCATACGCCCTTTTTGGCCAAGTGCATCATTGTGGACGTTCTGCCTCTTTTCCTATGCTTTCAATGCAATTCCAGTCTACCTCCTGAAATCGGTTTCCTGCAATTCTGCCCCGCTTTCAAGTCCTCTTGGCAGCCTTACTTCAGTCTATTTTTGGACGATAGCTGTCATTTATAACTCTGCAGGTTTCTGAATTACAGTGCCCCTGAGCTCCTTTCTTCAACTCGCTTTCTTGTGAGCTGGCCGCAACACCGCAGGATGGCTTCAGGCCCTAATCTGGTTCCGGCACGGCACGCTGAGCCTTTGGTTAATTCCTCTTCCTGGTGGGAAATGAGAGTTAAATTTGCCCGTCCAGAAACCTCCAGCTAGTCTCTCATTGGTTCTCGCTATTCCTGTTCATCTTCCGCAGAAATTGCAAACTGAGCCAAACAGGAGGTTAAAGGGACTGACTCTCCAAGTCGGGAGAGTGTTAGTAAAGCGTCTGGAATGTTGCACCCGAGTACCAGGGTACGAAAACTGAGACATATTTGAACACGTCTCCCGATCACATGGTTGATCATACTCTGGGTTCCACATGCATGTTTTAGCTGAAGGAAGAATACCTAAAACCTGGGTAGTTGAAACCCGTGTAATGGGTACCATGCAATATGACTTCAAAGGGTCTTCATTTGCTCACCGAACCTCTCCAATCCTATCACTGCTGCGTTTATGCCCCTGTACACATGCTTGATTCTCTTTTGGAGACATAGCAATCCATAGGTTTTAACATACTTACTAGTCAGGTACATTCTTAGGCGTTTAATATGCAGTGTTGAGTCCATTTCGTTGAGCAAGGAGTAGCTCTTGTCTATTCCATATTTGACTTAAGGAACTTTATCTGTGCTCATTTCAATCTCTGGTTTTATGCAGCACCCCAACTCACCTTTACCCTTAAGCAAGCATAAGTTGGTTTTCTAAATTTGAGACCCTGTTCTGTTCTGTAATTCAGTTCCTGTGTAGCCAAGTTTACATTCCGTGTATTACTGATATCTTATGATGTTTCTTTTTCTGTGTGACTTACTTCAGTTAGAATCATCATACCTGAATCCACTCATTGTGCTGCTAAGGGCCTGATGACACAGATTTCATTGCTGAGTGATATTGCTTTGTAAGTAAATACCACAACTTCTTTATCCATTTTTCACTTTCTGCGATGTTGAACTTGTACTGTAAACGAGGTTCTTGTAAACAGAGCCGTCCCAAACTTTGGGGTGGCTGTGTCTTTTTGATTTTAATTTCCCTAAGCTATAGGACCATAAGTGGAAGTGCCCTAGGTTCTGTTGCTTTGTTTTTTAGATGTTTCCGGAAACACCATACACTTCTCCTGAGTGGTTGTTGGCAATTTACATCCCGCACATCAGCATAACAAGGCTCCCAGTTCTCCATGGCCTGTCCTGTCTTTCTGGATTTTACACTTTTTTCAGATGGCCCTTTTGACCGGGGGGAAGTGAGACTTCATTGTAGTGCAGATTTCCTTTGCAAGCTTGCTTGGTTGGCCAGAAAGCGCGTATGCGTTTTTTCCTGAATATATTCAGGAAAAAACGCATACGCCCTTTTTGGCCAAGTGCATCATTGTGGACGTTCTGCCTCTTTTCCTATGCTTTCAATGCAATTCCAGTCTACCTCCTGAAATCGGTTTCCTGCAATTCTGCCCCGCTTTCAAGTCCTCTTGGCAGCCTTACTTCAGTCTATTTTTGGACGATAGCTGTCATTTATAACTCTGCAGGTTTGTGAATTACAGTGCCCCTGAGCTCCTTTCTTCAACTCGCTTTCTTTTGAGCTGGCCGCAACACCGCAGGATGGCTTCAGGCCCTAATCTGGTTCCGGTACGGCACGCGGAGCCTTTGGTTATTTCCTCTTCCTGGTGGGAAATGAGAGTTAAATTTGCCCGTCCAGACACCTCCAGCTAGCCTCTCATTGGTTCTCGCTATTCCTGTTCATCTTCCGCAGAAATTGCAAACCGGGCCAAACAGGAGGTGACTCTCCAAGTGGGGAGAGTGTTAGTAAAGCGTCTGGAATGTTGCACCCGAGTACCAGGGTACGAAAACTGAGACATATTTGAACACGTCTCCCGTTCACATGGTTGATCATACTTGGGTTCCACATGCATGTTTTAGCTGAAGGAAGAATACCTTAAACCTGGAGAGTTGAGACCCGTGTAATGGGTACCATGCAATATGACTTCAAAGGGTCTTCATTTGCTCACCGAACCTCTCCAATCCTATCACTGCTGCGTTTATGCCCCTGTACACATGCCTGATTCTCTTTCGGAGACATAGCAATGTATAGGTTTTACGATACTTACTAGTCAGGTACATTCTTAGGCGTTTAATATGCGGTGTTGAGTCCATTTCGTTGAGCAAGGAGTAGCTCTTGTCTATTCCATATTTGACTTAAGGAACTTTATCTGTGCTCATTTCAATCTCTGGTTTTATGCAGCACCCCAACTCACCTTTACCCTTAAGCAAGCATAAGTTGGTTTTCTAAATTTGAGACCCTGTTCTGTTCTGTAATTCAGTTCCTGTGTAGCCAAGTTTACATTCCGTGTATTACTGATATCTTATGATGTTTCTTTTTCTGTGTGACTTACTTCAGTTAGAATCATCATACCTGAATCCACTCATTGTGCTGCTAAGGGCCTGATGACATAGATTTCATTGCTGAGTGATATTGCTTTGTAAGTAAATACCACAACTTCTTTATCCATTTTTCACTTTCTGCGATGTTGAACTTGTACTGTAAACGAGGTTCTTGTAAACAGAGCCGTTCCAAACTTTGGGGTGGCTGTGTCTTTTTGATTTTAATTTCCCTAAGCTATAGGACCATAAGTGGAAGTGCCCTAGGTTCTGTTGCTTTGTTTTTTAGATGTTTCAGGAAACACCATACACTTCTCCCGAGTGTCTGTTGGCAATTTACATCCCGCCCATCAGCATAACAAGGCTCCCAGTTCTCCATGGCCTGTCCTGCCTTTCTGGATTTTACACTTTTTTCAGATGGCCCTTTTGACCGGGGGGAAGTGAGACTTCATTGTAGTGCAGATTTCCTTTGCAAGCTTGCTTGGTTGGCCAAAAAGGGCGTATGCGTTTTTTCCTGAATATATTCAGGAAAAAACGCATACGCCCTTTTTGGCCAAGTGCATCATTGTGGACGTTCTGCCTCTTTTCCTATGCTTTCAATGCAATTCCAGTCTACCTCCTGAAATCGGTTTCCTGCAATTCTGCCCCGCTTTCAAGTCCTCTTGGCAGCCTTACTTCAGTCTATTTTTGGACGATAGCTGTCATTTATAACTCTGCAGGTTTGTGAATTACAGTGCCCCTGAGCTCCTTTCTTCAACTCGCTTTCTTGTGACCTGGCCGCAACACCGCAGGATGTCTTCAGGCCCTAATCTGGTTCTGGCACGGCACGCTGAGCCTTTGGTTAATTCCTCTTCCTGGTGGGAAATGAGAGTTAAATTTGCCCATCCAGACACCTCCAGCTAGCCTCTCATTGGTTCTCGCTATTCCTGTTCATCTTCCGCAGAAATTGCAAACTGTGCCAAACAGGAGGTTAAAGGCGCTGACTCTCCAAGTGGGGAGAGTGTTAGTAAAGCGTCTGGAATGTTGCACCCGAGTACCATGGGAGGAAAACTGAGACATATTTGAACACGTCTCCCGATCACATGGTTGATCATACTCTGGGTTCCACATGCATGTTTTAGCTGAAGGAAGAATACCTAAAACCTGGGTAGTTGAAACCCGTGGAATGGGTACCATGCAATATGACTTCAAAGGGTCTTCATTTGCTCACCGAACCTCTCCAATCCTATCACTGCTGCGTTTATGCCCCTGTACACATGCTTGATTCTCTTTCGGAGACATAGCAATCCATAGGTTTTAAGATACTTACTAGTCAGGTACATTCTTAGGCGTTTAATATGCGGTGTTGAGTCCATTTCGTTGAGCAAGGAGTAGCTCTTGTCTATTCCATATTTGGCTTAAGGAACTTTATCTGTGCTCATTTCAATCTCTGGTTTTATGCAGCAACCCAACTCACCATTCCCCATAAGCAAGCATAAGTTGGTTTTCTAAATTTGAGACCCTGTTCTGTTTTGGAATGCAGTTCCTGTGTAGCCAAGTTTACATTCCGTGTATTACTGATATCTTATGATGTTTCTTTTTCTGTGTGACTTATTTCAGTTAGAATCATCGTACCTGAATCTACTCATTATGCTGCTACGGGCCTGATGACATAGATTTCATTGCTGCGTGATACTGCATTGTACGTAAGTATCTCAAGTTCTTTATCCATTTTTCACTTTCTGCGATGTTGAACTTGTACTGTAAACGAGGTTCTTGTAAACAGAGCCGTTCCAAACTTTGGGGTGGCTGTGTCTTTTTGATTTTAATTTCCCTAAGCTATAGGACCATAAGTGGAAGTGCCCTAGCTTCTGTTGCTTTGTTTTTTAGATGTTTCAGGAAACACCATACACTTCTCCGGAGTGGTTGTTGGCAATTTACTTCCCGCCCATCAGCATAACAAGGCTCCCAGTTCTCCATGGCCTGTCCTGCCTTTCTGGATTTTACACTTTTTTCAGATGGCCCTTTTGACCGGGGGGAAGTGAGACTTCATTGCAGTGCAGATTTCCTTTGCAAGCTTGCTTGGTTGGCCAAAAAGGGCGTATGCATTTTTTCCTGAATATATTCAGGAAAAAACGCATACGCCCTTTTTGGCCAAGTGCATCATTGTGGACGTTCTGCCTCTTTTCCTATGCTTTCAATGCAATTCCAGTCTACCTCCTGAAATCGGTTTCCTGCAATTCTGCCCCGCTTTCAAGTCCTCTTGGCAGCCTTACTTCAGTCTATTTTTGGACGATAGCTGTCATTTATAACTCTGCAGGTTTGTGAATTTCAGTGCCCCTGAGCTCCTTTCTTCAACTCGCTTTCTTGTGACCTGGCCGCAACACCGCAGTGTGGCTTCAGGCCCTAATCTGGTTCCGGCTCGGCACGCTGAGCCTTTGGTTATTTCCTTTTCCTGGTGGGAAATGAGAGTTAAATTTGCCCATCCAGACACCTCCAGCTAGTCTCTCATTGGTTCTCGCTATTCCTGTTCATCTTCCGCAGAAATTGCAAACTGGGCCAAACAGGAGGTTAAAGGCGCTGACTCTCCAAGTGTGGAGAGTGTTAGTAAAGCGTCTGGAATGTTGCACCCGAGTACCAGGGGAGGAAAACTGAGACATATTTGAACACGTCTCCCGTTCACATGGTTGATCATACTTGGGTTCCACATGCATGTTTTAGCTGAAGGAAGAATACCTTAAACCTGGAGAGTTAAGACCCGTGTAATGGGTACCATGCAATATGACTTCAAAGGGTCTTCATTTGCTCACCGAACCTCTCCAATCCTATCACTGCTGCGTTTATGCCCCTGTACACATGCTTGATTCTCTTTCGGAGACATAGCAATCCATAGGTTTTAAGATACTTACTAGTCAGGTACATTCTTAGGCGTTTAATATGCGGTGTTGAGTCCATTTCGTTGAGCAAGGAGTAGCTCTTGTCTATTCCATATTTGACTTAAGGAACTTTATCTGTGCTCATTTCAATCTCTGGTTTTATGCAGCACCCCAACTCACCTTTCCCCTTAAGCAAGCATAAGTTGGTTTTCTAAATTTGAGACCCTGTTCTGTTCTGTAATTCAGTTCCTGTGTAGCCAAGTTTACATTCCGTGTATTACTGATATCTTATGATGTTTCTTTTTCTGTGTGACTTACTTCAGTTAGAATCATCATACCTGAATCCACTCATTGTGCTGCTAAGGGCCTGATGACACAGATTTCATTGCTGAGTGATATTGCTTTGTAAGTAAATACCACAACTTCTTTATCCATTTTTCACTTTCTGCGATGTTGAACTTGTATTGTAAACGAGGTTCTTGTAAACAGAACCGTTCCAAACTTTGGGGTGGCTGTGTCTTTTTGATTTTAATTTCCTTAAGCTATAGAACCATAAGTGGAAGTTCCCTAGGTTCTGTTGCTTTGTTTTTTAGATGTTTCAGGAAACACCATACACTTCTCCCGAGTGGTTGTTGGCAATTTACATCCCGCCCATCAGCATAACAAGGCTCCCAGTTCTCCATGGCCTGTCCTGCCTTTCTGGATTTTACACTTTTTTCAGATGGCCCTTTTGACCGGGGGGAAGTGAGACTTCATTGTAGTGCAGATTTCCTTTGCAAGCTTGCTTGGTTGGACAAAAAGGGCGTATGCGTTTTTTCCTGAATATATTCAGGAAAAAACGCATACGCCCTTTTTGGCCAAGTGCATCATTGTGGACGTTCTGCCTCTTTTCCTATGCTTTCAATGCAATTCCAGTCTACCTCCTGAAATCGGTTTCCTGCAATTCTGCCCCACTTTCAAGTCCTCTTGGCAGCCTTACTTCAGTCTATTTTTGGACGATAGCTGTCATTTATAACTCTGCAGGTTTGTGAATTACAGTGCCCCTGAGCTCCTTTCTTCAACTCGCTTTCTTTTGAGCTGGCCGCAACACCGCAGGATGGCTTCAGGCCCTAATCTGGTTCCGGTACGGCACGCTGAGCCTTTGGTTATTTCCTCTTCCTGGTGGGAAATGAGAGTTAAATTTGCCCGTCCAGACACCTCCAGCTAGCCTTTCATTGGTTCTCGCTATTCCTGTTCATCTTCCGCAGAAATTGCAAACTGGGCCAAACAGGAGGTTAAAGGCGCTGACTCTCCAAGTGGGGAGAGTGTTAGTAAAGCGTCTGGAATGTTGCACCCGAGTACCAGGGGAGGAAAACTGAGACATATTTGAACACGTCTCCCGTTCACATGGTTGATCATACTTGGGTTCCACATGCATGTTTTAGCTGAAGGAAGAATACCTAAAACCTGGGTAGTTGAGACCCGTGGAATGGGTACCATGCAATATGACTTCAAAGGGTCTTCATTTGCTCACCGAACCTCTCCAGTCCTATCACTGCTGCGTTTATGCCCCTGTACACATGCTTGATTCTCTTTTGGAGACATAGCAATCCATAGGTTTTATGATACTTACTAGTCAGGTACATTCTTAGGCGTTTAATATGCGGTGTTGAGTCCATTTCGTTGAGCAAGGAGTAGCTCTAGTCTATTCCATATTTGACTTAAGGAACTTTATCTGTGCTCATTTCAATCTCTGGTTTTATGCAGCACCCCAACTCACCTTTACCCTTAAGCAAGCATAAGTTGGTTTTCTAAATTTGAGACCCTGTTCTGTTCTGTAATTCAGTTCCTGTGTAGCCAAGTTTACATTCCGTGTATTACTGATATCTTATGATGTTTCTTTTTCTGTGTGACTTATTTCAGTTAGGATCATCATACCTGAGTCCACTCATTGTGATGCTAAGGGCCTGATGACATAGATTTCATTGCTGAGTGATATTGCTTTGTAAGTAAATACCACAACTTCTTTATCCATTTTTCACTTTCTGCGATGTTGAACTTGTACTGTAAACGAGGTTCTTGTAAACAGAGGCGTCCCAAACTTTGGGGTGGCTGTGTCTTTTTGATTTTAATTTCCCTAAGCTATAGGACCATAAGTGGCAGTGCCCTAGGCTCTGTTGCTTTGTTTTTTAGATGTTTCAGGAAACACCATACACTTCTCCCGAGTGTCTGTTGGCAATTTACATCCCGCCCATCAGCATAACAAGGCTCCCAGTTCTCCATGGCCTGTCCTGCCTTTCTGGATTTTACACTTTTTTCAGATGGCCCTTTTGACCGGGGGGAAGTGAGACTTCATTGTAGTGCAGATTTCCTTTGCAAGCTTGCTTGGTTGGCCAAAAAGGGCGTATGCGTTTTTTCCTGAATATATTCAGGAAAAAACGCATACGCCCTTTTTGGCCAAGTGCATCATTGTGGACGTTCTGCCTCTTTTCCTATGCTTTCAATGCAATTCCAGTCTACCTCCTGAAATCGGTTTCCTGCAATTCTGCCCCGCTTTCAAGTCCTCTTGGCAGCCTTACTTCAGTCTATTTTTGGACGATAGCTGTCATTTATAACTCTGCAGGTTTGTGAATTACAGTGCCCCTGAGCTCCTTTCTTCAACTCGCTTTCTTGTGACCTGGCCGCAACACCGCAGGATGGCTTCAGGCCCTAATCTGGTTCCGGGACGGCACGCTGAGCCTTTGGTTATTTCCTCTTCCTGGTGGGAAATGAGAGTTAAATTTGCCCGTCCAGACACCTCCAGCTAGTCTCTCATTGGTTCTCGCTATTCCTGTTCATCTTCCGCAGAAATTGCAAACTGGGCCAAACAGGAGGTTAAAGGGACTGACTCTCCAAGTCGGGAGAGTGTTAGTAAAGCGTCTGGAATGTTGCACCCCAGTACCAGGGGAGGAAAACTGAGACATATTTGAACACGTCTCCCAATCACATGGTTGATCATACTCTGGGTTCCACATGCATGTTTTAGCTGAAGGAAGAATACCTTAAACCTGGAGAGTTGAGACCCGTGTAATGGGTACCATGCAATATGACTTCAAAGGGTCTTCATTTGCTCACCGAACCTCTCCAATCCTATCACTGCTGCGTTTATGCCCCTGTACACATGCTTGATTCTCTTTCGGAGACATAGCAATCCATAGGTTTTAAGATACTTACTAGTCAGGTACATTCTTAGGCGTTTAATATGCGGTGTTGAGTCCATTTCGTTGAGCAAGGAGTAGCTCTTGTCTATTCCATATTTGACTTAAGGAACTTTATCTGTGCTCATTTCAATCTCTGGTTTTATGCAGCACCCCAACTCACCTTTACCCTTAAGCAAGCATAAGTTGGTTTTCTAAATTTGAGACCCTGTTCTGTTCTGTAATTCAGTTCCTGTGTAGCCAAGTTTACATTCCGTGTATTACTGATATCTTATGATGTTTCTTTTTCTGTGTGACTTATTTCAGTTAGAATCATCATACCTGAATCCACTCATTGTGATGCTAAGGGCCTGATGACATAGATTTCATTGCTGAGTGATATTGCTTTGTAAGTAAATACCACAACTTCTTTATCCATTTTTCACTTTCTGCGATGTTGAACTTGTACTGTAAACGAGGTTCTTGTAAACAGAGGCGTCCCAAACTTTGGGGTGGCTGTGTCTTTTTGATTTTAATTTCCCTAAGCTATAGGACCATAAGTGGCAGTGCCCTAGGCTCTGTTGCTTTGTTTTTTAGATGTTTCAGGAAACACCATACACTTCTCCCGAGTGTCTGTTGGCAATTTACATCCCGCCCATCAGCATAACAAGGCTCCCAGTTCTCCATGGCCTGTCCTGCCTTTCTGGATTTTACACTTTTTTCAGATGGCCCTTTTGACCGGGGGGAAGTGAGACTTCATTGTAGTGCAGATTTCCTTTGCAAGCTTGCTTGGTTGGCCAAAAAGGGCGTATGCGTTTTTTCCTGAATATATTCAGGAAAAAACGCATACGCCCTTTTTGGCCAAGTGCATCATTGTGGACGTTCTGCCTCTTTTCCTATGCTTTCAATGCAATTCCAGTCTACCTCCTGAAATCGGTTTCCTGCAATTCTGCCCCGCTTTCAAGTCCTCTTGGCAGCCTTACTTCAGTCTATTTTTGGACGATAGCTGTCATTTATAACTCTGCAGGTTTGTGAATTGCAGTGCCCCTGAGCTCCTTTCTTCAACTCGCTTTCTTGTGACCTGGCCGCAACACCGCAGGATGGCTTCAGGCCCTAATCTGGTTCCGGCACGGCATGCTGAGCCTTTGGTTATTTCCTCTTCCTGGTGGGAAATGAGAGTTAAATTTGCCCGTCCAGACACCTCCAGCTAGTCTCTCATTGGTTCTCGCTATTCCTGTTCATCTTCCGCAGAAATTGCAAACTGGGCCAAACAGGAGGTTAAAGGCGCTGACTCTCCAAGTCGGGAGAGTGTTAGTAAAGCGTCTGGAATGTTGCACCCGAGTACCAGGGGAGGAAAACTGAGACATATTTGAACACGTCTCCCGATCACATGGTTGATCATACTTGGGTTCCACATGCATGTTTTAGCTGAAGGAAGAATACCTTAAACCTGGAGAGTTAAGACCCGTGTAATGGGTACCATGCAATATGACTTCAAAGGGTCTTCATTTGCTCACCGAACCTCTCCAATCCTATCACTGCTGCGTTTATGCCCCTGTACACATGCTTGATTCTCTTTCGGAGACATAGCAATCCATAGGTTTTACGATACTTACTAGTCAGGTACATTCTTAGGCGTTTAATATGCGGTGTTGAGTCCATTTCGTTGAGCAAGGAGTAGCTCTTGTCTATTCCATATTTGACTTAAGGAACTTTATCTGTGCTCATTTCAATCTCTGGTTTTATGCAGCACCCCAACTCACCTTTACCCTTAAGCAAGCATAAGTTGGTTTTCTAAATTTGAGACCCTGTTCTGTTCTGTAATTCAGTTCCTGTGTAGCCAAGTTTACATTCCGTGTATTACTGATATCTTATGATGTTTCTTTTTCTGTGTGACTTACTTCAGTTAGAATCATCATACCTGAATCCACTCATTGTGCTGCTAAGGGCCTGATGACACAGATTTCATTGCTGAGTGATATTGCTTTGTAAGTAAATACCACAACTTCTTTATCCATTTTTCACTTTCTGCAATGTTGAACTTGTACTGTAAACGAGGTTCTTGTAAACAGAGCCGTTCCAAACTTTGGGGTGGCTGTGTCTTTTTGATTTTAATTTCCCTAAGCTATAGGACCATAAGTGGCAGTGCCCTAGGCTCTGTTGCTTTGTTTTTTAGATGTTTCAGGAAACACCATACACTTCTCCCGAGTGTCTGTTGGCAATTTACATCCCGCCCATCAGCATAACAAGGCTCCCAGTTCTCCATGGCCTGTCCTGCCTTTCTGGATTTTACACTTTTTTCAGATGGCCCTTTTGACCGGGGGGAAGTGAGACTTCATTGTAGTGCAGATTTCCTTTGCAAGCTTGCTTGGTTGGCCAAAAAGGGCGTATGCGTTTTTTCCTGAATATATTCAGGAAAAAACGCATACGCCCTTTTTGGCCAAGTGCATCATTGTGGACGTTCTGCCTCTTTTCCTATGCTTTCAATGCAATTCCAGTCTACCTCCTGAAATCGGTTTCCTGCAATTCTGCCCCGCTTTCAAGTCCTCTTGGCAACCTTACTTCAGTCTATTTTTGGACGATAGCTGTCATTTATAACTCTGCAGGTTTGTGAATTACAGTGCCCCTGAGCTCCTTTCTTCAACTCGCTTTCTTGTGACCTGGCCGCAACACCGCAGGATGGCTTCAGGCCCTAATCTGGTTCCGGGACGGCACGCTGAGCCTTTGGTTATTTCCTCTTCCTGGTGGGAAATGAGAGTTAAATTTGCCCGTCCAGACACCTCCAGCTAGTCTCTCATTGGTTCTCGCTATTCCTGTTCATCTTCCGCAGAAATTGCAAACTGGGCCAAACAGGAGGTTAAAGGGACTGACTCTCCAAGTCGGGAGAGTGTTAGTAAAGCGTCTGGAATGTTGCACCCGAGTACCAGGGGAGGAAAACTGAGACATATTTGAACACGTCTCCCAATCACATGGTTGATCATACTCTGGGTTCCACATGCATGTTTTAGCTGAAGGAAGAATACCTTAAACCTGGAGAGTTGAGACCCGTGTAATGGGTACCATGCAATATGACTTCAAAGGGTCTTCATTTGCTCACCGAACCTCTCCAATCCTATCACTGCTGCGTTTATGCCCCTGTACACATGCTTGATTCTCTTTCGGAGACATAGCAATCCATAGGTTTTAAGATACTTACTAGTCAGGTACATTCTTAGGCGTTTAATATGCGGTGTTGAGTCCATTTCGTTGAGCAAGGAGTAGCTCTTGTCTATTCCATATTTGACTTAAGGAACTTTATCTGTGCTCATTTCAATCTCTGGTTTTATGCAGCACCCCAACTCACCTTTACCCTTAAGCAAGCATAAGTTGGTTTTCTAAATTTGAGACCCTGTTCTGTTCTGTAATTCAGTTCCTGTGTAGCCAAGTTTACATTCCGTGTATTACTGATATCTTATGATGTTTCTTTTTCTGTGTGACTTATTTCAGTTAGAATCATCATACCTGAATCCACTCATTGTGATGCTAAGGGCCTGATGACATAGATTTCATTGCTGAGTGATATTGCTTTGTAAGTAAATACCACAACTTCTTTATCCATTTTTCACTTTCTGCGATGTTGAACTTGTACTGTAAACGAGGTTCTTGTAAACAGAGGCGTCCCAAACTTTGGGGTGGCTGTGTCTTTTTGATTTTAATTTCCCTAAGCTATAGGACCATAAGTGGCAGTGCCCTAGGCTCTGTTGCTTTGTTTTTTAGATGTTTCAGGAAACACCATACACTTCTCCCGAGTGTCTGTTGGCAATTTACATCCCGCCCATCAGCATAACAAGGCTCCCAGTTCTCCATGGCCTGTCCTGCCTTTCTGGATTTTACACTTTTTTCAGATGGCCCTTTTGACCGGGGGGAAGTGAGACTTCATTGTAGTGCAGATTTCCTTTGCAAGCTTGCTTGGTTGGCCAAAAAGGGCGTATGCGTTTTTTCCTGAATATATTCAGGAAAAAACGCATACGCCCTTTTTGGCCAAGTGCATCATTGTGGACGTTCTGCCTCTTTTCCTATGCTTTCAATGCAATTCCAGTCTACCTCCTGAAATCGGTTTCCTGCAATTCTGCCCCGCTTTCAAGTCCTCTTGGCAGCCTTACTTCAGTCTATTTTTGGACGATAGCTGTCATTTATAACTCTGCAGGTTTGTGAATTACAGTGCCCCTGAGCTCCTTTCTTCAACTCGCTTTCTTGTGACCTGGCCGCAACACCGCAGGATGGCTTCAGGCCCTAATCTGGTTCCGGCACGGCATGCTGAGCCTTTGGTTATTTCCTCTTCCTGGTGGGAAATGAGAGTTAAATTTGCCCGTCCAGACACCTCCAGCTAGTCTCTCATTGGTTCTCGCTATTCCTGTTCATCTTCCGCAGAAATTGCAAACTGGGCCAAACAGGAGGTTAAAGGCGCTGACTCTCCAAGTCGGGAGAGTGTTAGTAAAGCGTCTGGAATGTTGCACCCGAGTACCAGGGGAGGAAAACTGAGACATATTTGAACACGTCTCCCGATCACATGGTTGATCATACTTGGGTTCCACATGCATGTTTTAGCTGAAGGAAGAATACCTTAAACCTGGAGAGTTAAGACCCGTGTAATGGGTACCATGCAATATGACTTCAAAGGGTCTTCATTTGCTCACCGAACCTCTCCAATCCTATCACTGCTGCGTTTATGCCCCTGTACACATGCTTGATTCTCTTTCGGAGACATAGCAATCCATAGGTTTTACGATACTTACTAGTCAGGTACATTCTTAGGTGTTTAATATGCGGTGTTGAGTCCATTTCGTTGAGCAAGGAGTAGCTCTTGTCTATTCCATATTTGACTTAAGGAACTTTATCTGTGCTCATTTCAATCTCTGGTTTTATGCAGCACCCCAACTCACCTTTACCCTTAAGCAAGCATAAGTTGGTTTTCTAAATTTGAGACCCTGTTCTGTTCTGTAATTCAGTTCCTGTGTAGCCAAGTTTACATTCCGTGTATTACTGATATCTTATGATGTTTCTTTTTCTGTGTGACTTACTTCAGTTAGAATCATCATACCTGAATCCACTCATTGTGCTGCTAAGGGCCTGATGACACAGATTTCATTGCTGAGTGATATTGCTTTGTAAGTAAATACCACAACTTCTTTATCCATTTTTCACTTTCTGCAATGTTGAACTTGTACTGTAAACGAGGTTCTTGTAAACAGAGCCGTTCCAAACTTTGGGGTGGCTGTGTCTTTTTGATTTTAATTTCCCTAAGCTATAGGACCATAAGTGGCAGTGCCCTAGGCTCTGTTGCTTTGTTTTTTAGATGTTTCAGGAAACACCATACACTTCTCCCGAGTGTCTGTTGGCAATTTACATCCCGCCCATCAGCATAACAAGGCTCCCAGTTCTCCATGGCCTGTCCTGCCTTTCTGGATTTTACACTTTTTTCAGATGGCCCTTTTGACCGGGGGGAAGTGAGACTTCATTGTAGTGCAGATTTCCTTTGCAAGCTTGCTTGGTTGGCCAAAAAGGGCGTATGCGTTTTTTCCTGAATATATTCAGGAAAAAACGCATACGCCCTTTTTGGCCAAGTGCATCATTGTGGACGTTCTGCCTCTTTTCCTATGCTTTCAATGCAATTCCAGTCTACCTCCTGAAATCGGTTTCCTGCAATTCTGCCCCGCTTTCAAGTCCTCTTGGCAGCCTTACTTCAGTCTATTTTTGGACGATAGCTGTCATTTATAACTCTGCAGGTTTGTGAATTACAGTGCCCCTGAGCTCCTTTCTTCAACTCGCTTTCTTGTGACCTGGCCGCAACACCGCAGGATGGCTTCAGGCCCTAATCTGGTTCCGGCCCGGCATGCTGAGCCTTTGGTTAATTCCTCTTCCTGGTGGGAAATGAGAGTTAAATTTGCCCGTCCAGACACCTCCAGCTAGCCTCTCATTGGTTCTCGCTATTCCTGTTCATCTTCCGCAGAAATTGCAAACTGGGCCAAACAGGAAGTTAAAGGGACTGACTCTCCAAGTCGGGAGAGTGTTAGTAAAGCGTCTGGAATGTTGCACCCGAGTACCAGGGGAGGAAAACTGAGACATATTTGAACACGTCTCCCGATCACATGGTTGATCATACTCTGGGTTCCACATGCATGTTTTAGCTGAAGGAAGAATACCTTAAACCTGGAGAGTTGAGACCCGCGTAATGGGTACCATGCAATATGACTTCAAAGGGTCTTCATTTGCTCACCGAACCTCTCCAATCCTATCACTGCTGCGTTTATGCCCCTGTACACATGCTTGATTCTCTTTCGGAGACATAGCAATCCATAGGTTTTAAGATACTTACTAGTCAGGTACATTCTTAGGCGTTTAATATGCGGTGTTGAGTCCATTTCGTTGAGCAAGGAGTAGCTCTAGTCTATTCCATATTTGACTTAAGGAACTTTATCTGTGCTCATTTCAATCTCTGGTTTTATGCAGCACCCCAACTCACCTTTACCCTTAAGCAAGCATAAGTTGGTTTTCTAAATTTGAGACCCTGTTCTGTTCTGTAATTCAGTTCCTGTGTAGCCAAGTTTACATTCCGTGTATTACTGATATCTTATGATGTTTCTTTTTCTGTGTGACTTACTTCAGTTAGAATCATCATACCTGAATCCACTCATTGTGATGCTAAGGGCCTGATGACATAGATTTCATTGCTGAGTGATATTGCTTTGTAAGTAAATACCACAACTTCTTTATCCATTTTTCACTTTCTGCGATGTTGAACTTGTACTGTAAACGAGGTTCTTGTAAACAGAGGCGTCCCAAACTTTGGGGTGGCTGTGTCTTTTTGATTTTAATTTCCCTAAGCTATAGGACCATAAGTGGCAGTGCCCTAGGCTCTGTTGCTTTGTTTTTTAGATGTTTCAGGAAACACCATACACTTCTCCCGAGTGTCTGTTGGCAATTTACATCCCGCCCATCAGCATAACAAGGCTCCCAGTTCTCCATGGCCTGTCCTGCCTTTCTGGATTTTACACTTTTTTCAGATGGCCCTTTTGACCGGGGGGAAGTGAGACTTCATTGTAGTGCAGATTTCCTTTGCAAGCTTGCTTGGTTGGACAAAAAGTGCGTATGCGTTTTTTCCTGAATATATTCAGGAAAAAACGCATACGCCCTTTTTGGCCAAGTGCATCATTGTGGACGTTCTGCCTCTTTTCCTATGCTTTCAATGCAATTCCAGTCTACCTCCTGAAATCGGTTTCCTGCAATTCTGCCCCGCTTTCAAGTCCTCTTGGCAGCCTTACTTCAGTCTATTTTTGGACGATAGCTGTCATTTATAACTCTGCAGGTTTGTGAATTACAGTGCCCCTGAGCTCCTTTCTTCAACTCGCTTTCTTTTGAGCTGGCCGCAACACCGCAGGATGGCTTCAGGCCCTAATCTGGTTCTGGCACGGCACGCTGAGCCTTTGGTTATTTCCTCCTCCTGGTGGGAAATGAGAGTTAAATTTGCCCGTCCAGACACCTCCAGCTAGTCTCTCATTGGTTCTCGCTATTCCTGTTCATCTTCCGCAGAAATTGCAAACTGGGCCAAACAGGAGGTTAAAGGCGCTGACTCTCCAAGTGGGGAGAGTGTTAGTAAAGCGTCTGGAATGTTGCACCCGAGTACCAGGGGAGGAAAACTGAGACATATTTGAACACGTCTCCCGATCACATGGTTGATCATACTCTGGGTTCCACATGCATGTTTTAGCTGAAGGAAGAATACCTAAAACCTGGGTAGTTGAAACCCGTGGAATGGGTACCATGCAATATGACTTCAAAGGGTCTTCATTTGCTCACCGATCCTCTCCAATCCTATCACTGCTGCGTTTATGCCCCTGTACACATGCTTGATTCTCTTTCAGAGACATAGCAATCTATAGGTTTTAAGATACTTACTAGTCAGGTACATTCTTAGGCGTTTAATATGCGGTGTTGAGTCCATTTCGTTGAGCAAGGAGTAGCTCTTGTCTATTCCATATTTGACTTAAGGAACTTTATCTGTGCTCATTTCAATCTCTGGTTTTATGCAGCACCCCAACTCACCTTTCCCCTTAAGCAAGCATAAGTTGGTTTTCTAAATTTGAGACCCTGTTCTGTTCTGTAATTCAGTTCCTGTGTAGCCAAGTTTACATTCCGTGTATTACTGATATCTGATGATGTTTCTTTTTCTGTGTGACTTATTTCAGTTAGAATCATCATACCTGAATCCACTCATTGTTCTGCTAAGGGCCTGATGACACAGATTTCATTGCTGAGTGATATTGCTTTGTAAGTAAATACCACAACTTCTTTATCCATTTTTCACTTTCTGCGATGTTGAACTTTTACTGTAAACGAGGTTCTTGTAAACAGAGCCGTTCCAAACTTTGGGGTGGCTGTGTCTTTTTGATTTTAATTTCCCTAAGCTATAGGACCATAAGTGGAAGTGCCCTAGGTTCTGTTGCTTTGTTTTTTAGATGTTTCAGGAAACACCATACACTTCTCCCGAGTGGTTGTTGGCAATTTACATCCCGCCCATCAGCATAACAAGGCTCCCAGTTCTCCATGGCCTGTCCTGCCTTTGTGGATTTTACACTTTTTTCAGATGGCCCTTTTGACCGGGGGGAAGTGAGACTTCATTGTAATGCAGATTTCCTTTGCAAGCTTGCTTGGTTGGCCAAAAAGGGCGTATGCGTTTTTTCCTGAATATATTCAGGAAAAAACGCATACGCCCTTTTTGGCCAAGTGCATCATTGTGGACGTTCTGCCTCTTTTCCTATGCTTTCAATGCAATTCCAGTCTACCTCCTGAAATCGGTTTCCTGCAATTCTGCCCCGCTTTCAAGTCCTCTTGGCAGCCTTACTTCAGTCTATTTTTGGACGATAGCTGTCATTTATAACTCTGCAGGTTTGTGAATTTCAGTGCCCCTGAGCTCCTTTCTTCAACTCGCTTTCTTGTGACCTGGCCGCAACACCGCAGTGTGGCTTCAGGCCCTAATCTGGTTCCGGCTCGGCACGCTGAGCCTTTGGTTATTTCCTTTTCCTGGTGGGAAATGAGAGTTAAATTTGCCCATCCAGACACCTCCAGCTAGTCTCTCATTGGTTCTCGCTATTCCTGTTCATCTTCCGCAGAAATTGCAAACTGGGCCAAACAGGAGGTTAAAGGCGCTGACTCTCCAAGTGTGGAGAGTGTTAGTAAAGCGTCTGGAATGTTGCACCCGAGTACCAGGGGAGGAAAACTGAGACATATTTGAACACGTCTCCCGTTCACATGGTTGATCATACTTGGGTTCCACATGCATGTTTTAGCTGAAGGAAGAATACCTTAAACCTGGAGAGTTAAGACCCGTGTAATGGGTACCATGCAATATGACTTCAAAGGGTCTTCATTTGCTCACCGAACCTCTCCAATCCTATCACTGCTGCGTTTATGCCCCTGTACACATGCTTGATTCTCTTTCGGAGACATAGCAATCCATAGGTTTTAAGATACTTACTAGTCAGGTACATTCTTAGGCGTTTAATATGCGGTGTTGAGTCCATTTCGTTGAGCAAGGAGTAGCTCTTGTCTATTCCATATTTGACTTAAGGAACTTTATCTGTGCTCATTTCAATCTCTGGTTTTATGCAGCACCCCAACTCACCTTTCCCCTTAAGCAAGCATAAGTTGGTTTTCTAAATTTGAGACCCTGTTCTGTTCTGTAATTCAGTTCCTGTGTAGCCAAGTTTACATTCCGTGTATTACTGATATCTTATGATGTTTCTTTTTCTGTGTGACTTACTTCAGTTAGAATCATCATACCTGAATCCACTCATTGTGCTGCTAAGGGCCTGATGACACAGATTTCATTGCTGAGTGATATTGCTTTGTAAGTAAATACCACAACTTCTTTATCCATTTTTCACTTTCTGCGATGTTGAACTTGTATTGTAAACGAGGTTCTTGTAAACAGAACCGTTCCAAACTTTGGGGTGGCTGTGTCTTTTTGATTTTAATTTCCTTAAGCTATAGAACCATAAGTGGAAGTGCCCTAGGTTCTGTTGCTTTGTTTTTTAGATGTTTCAGGAAACACCATACACTTCTCCCGAGTGGTTGTTGGCAATTTACATCCCGCCCATCAGCATAACAAGGCTCCCAGTTCTCCATGGCCTGTCCTGCCTTTCTGGATTTTACACTTTTTTCAGATGGCCCTTTTGACCGGGGGGAAGTGAGACTTCATTGTAGTGCAGATTTCCTTTGCAAGCTTGCTTGGTTGGACAAAAAGGGCGTATGCGTTTTTTCCTGAATATATTCAGGAAAAAACGCATACGCCCTTTTTGGCCAAGTGCATCATTGTGGACGTTCTGCCTCTTTTCCTATGCTTTCAATGCAATTCCAGTCTACCTCCTGAAATCGGTTTCCTGCAATTCTGCCCCGCTTTCAAGTCCTCTTGGCAGCCTTACTTCAGTCTATTTTTGGACGATAGCTGTCATTTATAACTCTGCAGGTTTGTGAATTACAGTGCCCCTGAGCTCCTTTCTTCAACTCGCTTTCTTTTGAGCTGGCCGCAACACCGCAGGATGGCTTCAGGCCCTAATCTGGTTCCGGTACGGCACGCTGAGCCTTTGGTTATTTCCTCTTCCTGGTGGGAAATGAGAGTTAAATTTGCCCGTCCAGACACCTCCAGCTAGCCTTTCATTGGTTCTCGCTATTCCTGTTCATCTTCCACAGAAATTGCAAACTGGGCCAAACAGGAGGTTAAAGGCGCTGACTCTCCAAGTGGGGAGAGTGTTAGTAAAGCGTCTGGAATGTTGCACCCGAGTACCAGGGGAGGAAAACTGAGACATATTTGAACACGTCTCCCGTTCACATGGTTGATCATACTTGGGTTCCACATGCATGTTTTAGCTGAAGGAAGAATACCTAAAACCTGGGTAGTTGAGACCCGTGGAATGGGTACCATGCAATATGACTTCAAAGGGTCTTCATTTGCTCACCGAACCTCTCCAGTCCTATCACTGCTGCGTTTATGCCCCTGTACACATGCTTGATTCTCTTTTGGAGACATAGCAATCCATAGGTTTTATGATACTTACTAGTCAGGTACATTCTTAGGCGTTTAATATGCGGTGTTGAGTCCATTTCGTTGAGCAAGGAGTAGCTCTAGTCTATTCCATATTTGACTTAAGGAACTTTATCTGTGCTCATTTCAATCTCTGGTTTTATGCAGCACCCCAACTCACCTTTACCCTTAAGCAAGCATAAGTTGGTTTTCTAAATTTGAGACCCTGTTCTGTTCTGTAATTCAGTTCCTGTGTAGCCAAGTTTACATTCCGTGTATTACTGATATCTTATGATGTTTCTTTTTCTGTGTGACTTATTTCAGTTAGGATCATCATACCTGAGTCCACTCATTGTGATGCTAAGGGCCTGATGACATAGATTTCATTGCTGAGTGATATTGCTTTGTAAGTAAATACCACAACTTCTTTATCCATTTTTCACTTTCTGCGATGTTGAACTTGTACTGTAAACGAGGTTCTTGTAAACAGAGGCGTCCCAAACTTTGGGGTGGCTGTGTCTTTTTGATTTTAATTTCCCTAAGCTATAGGACCATAAGTGGCAGTGCCCTAGGCTCTGTTGCTTTGTTTTTTAGATGTTTCAGGAAACACCATACACTTCTCCCGAGTGTCTGTTGGCAATTTACATCCCGCCCATCAGCATAACAAGGCTCCCAGTTCTCCATGGCCTGTCCTGCCTTTCT
Organism: Delphinus delphis; assembly: GCF_949987515.2. Classification (NCBI taxonomy): domain Eukaryota; kingdom Metazoa; phylum Chordata; class Mammalia; order Artiodactyla; family Delphinidae; genus Delphinus; species Delphinus delphis. The sequence goes on along the minus strand of NW_027192952.1, from coordinate 37,731 downwards.
GGATTTTACACTTTTTTCAGATGGCCCTTTTGACCGGGGGGAAGTGAGACTTCATTGTAGTGCAGATTTCCTTTGCAAGCTTGCTTGGTTGGACAAAAAGGGCGTATGCGTTTTTTCCTGAATATATTCAGGAAAAAACGCATACGCCCTTTTTGGCCAAGTGCATCATTGTGGACGTTCTGCCTCTTTTCCTATGCTTTCAATGCAATTCCAGTCTACCTCCTGAAATCGGTTTCCTGCAATTCTGCCCCGCTTTCAAGTCCTCTTGGCAGCCTTACTTCAGTCTATTTTTGGACGATAGCTGTCATTTATAACTCTGCAGGTTTGTGAATTACAGTGCCCCTGAGCTCCTTTCTTCAACTCGCTTTCTTGTGACCTGGCCGCAACACCGCAGGATGGCTTCAGGCCCTAATCTGGTTCCGGGACGGCACGCTGAGCCTTTGGTTATTTCCTCTTCCTGGTGGGAAATGAGAGTTAAATTTGCCCGTCCAGACACCTCCAGCTAGTCTCTCATTGGTTCTCGCTATTCCTGTTCATCTTCCGCAGAAATTGCAAACTGGGCCAAACAGGAGGTTAAAGGGACTGACTCTCCAAGTCGGGAGAGTGTTAGTAAAGCGTCTGGAATGTTGCACCCGAGTACCAGGGGAGGAAAACTGAGACATATTTGAACACGTCTCCCAATCACATGGTTGATCATACTCTGGGTTCCACATGCATGTTTTAGCTGAAGGAAGAATACCTTAAACCTGGAGAGTTGAGACCCGTGTAATGGGTACCATGCAATATGACTTCAAAGGGTCTTCATTTGCTCACCGAACCTCTCCAATCCTATCACTGCTGCGTTTATGCCCCTGTACACATGCTTGATTCTCTTTCGGAGACATAGCAATCCATAGGTTTTAAGATACTTACTAGTCAGGTACATTCTTAGGCGTTTAATATGCGGTGTTGAGTCCATTTCGTTGAGCAAGGAGTAGCTCTTGTCTATTCCATATTTGACTTAAGGAACTTTATCTGTGCTCATTTCAATCTCTGGTTTTATGCAGCACCCCAACTCACCTTTACCCTTAAGCAAGCATAAGTTGGTTTTCTAAATTTGAGACCCTGTTCTGTTCTGTAATTCAGTTCCTGTGTAGCCAAGTTTACATTCCGTGTATTACTGATATCTTATGATGTTTCTTTTTCTGTGTGACTTATTTCAGTTAGAATCATCATACCTGAATCCACTCATTGTGATGCTAAGGGCCTGATGACATAGATTTCATTGCTGAGTGATATTGCTTTGTAAGTAAATACCACAACTTCTTTATCCATTTTTCACTTTCTGCGATGTTGAACTTGTACTGTAAACGAGGTTCTTGTAAACAGAGGCGTCCCAAACTTTGGGGTGGCTGTGTCTTTTTGATTTTAATTTCCCTAAGCTATAGGACCATAAGTGGCAGTGCCCTAGGCTCTGTTGCTTTGTTTTTTAGATGTTTCAGGAAACACCATACACTTCTCCCGAGTGTCTGTTGGCAATTTACATCCCGCCCATCAGCATAACAAGGCTCCCAGTTCTCCATGGCCTGTCCTGCCTTTCTGGATTTTACACTTTTTTCAGATGGCCCTTTTGACCGGGGGGAAGTGAGACTTCATTGTAGTGCAGATTTCCTTTGCAAGCTTGCTTGGTTGGCCAAAAAGGGCGTATGCGTTTTTTCCTGAATATATTCAGGAAAAAACGCATACGCCCTTTTTGGCCAAGTGCATCATTGTGGACGTTCTGCCTCTTTTCCTATGCTTTCAATGCAATTCCAGTCTACCTCCTGAAATCGGTTTCCTGCAATTCTGCCCCGCTTTCAAGTCCTCTTGGCAGCCTTACTTCAGTCTATTTTTGGACGATAGCTGTCATTTATAACTCTGCAGGTTTGTGAATTACAGTGCCCCTGAGCTCCTTTCTTCAACTCGCTTTCTTGTGACCTGGCCGCAACACCGCAGGATGGCTTCAGGCCCTAATCTGGTTCCGGCACGGCATGCTGAGCCTTTGGTTATTTCCTCTTCCTGGTGGGAAATGAGAGTTAAATTTGCCCGTCCAGACACCTCCAGCTAGTCTCTCATTGGTTCTCGCTATTCCTGTTCATCTTCCGCAGAAATTGCAAACTGGGCCAAACAGGAGGTTAAAGGCGCTGACTCTCCAAGTCGGGAGAGTGTTAGTAAAGCGTCTGGAATGTTGCACCCGAGTACCAGGGGAGGAAAACTGAGACATATTTGAACACGTCTCCCGATCACATGGTTGATCATACTTGGGTTCCACATGCATGTTTTAGCTGAAGGAAGAATACCTTAAACCTGGAGAGTTAAGACCCGTGTAATGGGTACCATGCAATATGACTTCAAAGGGTCTTCATTTGCTCACCGAACCTCTCCAATCCTATCACTGCTGCGTTTATGCCCCTGTACACATGCTTGATTCTCTTTCGGAGACATAGCAATCCATAGGTTTTACGATACTTACTAGTCAGGTACATTCTTAGGTGTTTAATATGCGGTGTTGAGTCCATTTCGTTGAGCAAGGAGTAGCTCTTGTCTATTCCATATTTGACTTAAGGAACTTTATCTGTGCTCATTTCAATCTCTGGTTTTATGCAGCACCCCAACTCACCTTTACCCTTAAGCAAGCATAAGTTGGTTTTCTAAATTTGAGACCCTGTTCTGTTCTGTAATTCAGTTCCTGTGTAGCCAAGTTTACATTCCGTGTATTACTGATATCTTATGATGTTTCTTTTTCTGTGTGACTTACTTCAGTTAGAATCATCATACCTGAATCCACTCATTGTGCTGCTAAGGGCCTGATGACACAGATTTCATTGCTGAGTGATATTGCTTTGTAAGTAAATACCACAACTTCTTTATCCATTTTTCACTTTCTGCAATGTTGAACTTGTACTGTAAACGAGGTTCTTGTAAACAGAGCCGTTCCAAATTTTGGGGTTGCTGTGTCTTTTTGATTTTAATTTCCCTAAGCTATAGGACCATAAGTGGCAGTGCCCTAGGCTCTGTTGCTTTGTTTTTTAGATGTTTCAGGAAACACCATACACTTCTCCCGAGTGTCTGTTGGCAATTTACATCCCGCCCATCAGCATAACAAGGCTCCCAGTTCTCCATGGCCTGTCCTGCCTTTCTGGATTTTACACTTTTTTCAGATGGCCCTTTTGACCGGGGGGAAGTGAGACTTCATTGTAGTGCAGATTTCCTTTGCAAGCTTGCTTGGTTGGACAAAAAGGGCGTATGCGTTTTTTCCTGAATATATTCAGGAAAAAACGCATACGCCCTTTTTGGCCAAGTGCATCATTGTGGACGTTCTGCCTCTTTTCCTATGCTTTCAATGCAATTCCAGTCTACCTCCTGAAATCGGTTTCCTGCAATTCTGCCCCGCTTTCAAGTCCTCTTGGCAGCCTTACTTCAGTCTATTTTTGGACGATAGCTGTCATTTATAACTCTGCAGGTTTGTGAATTACAGTGCCCCTGAGCTCCTTTCTTCAACTCGCTTTCTTTTGAGCTGGCCGCAACACCGCAGGATGGCTTCAGGCCCTAATCTGGTTCTGGCACGGCACGCTGAGCCTTTGGTTATTTCCTCTTCCTGGTGGGAAATGAGAGTTAAATTTGCCCGTCCAGACACCTCCAGCTAGTCTCTCATTGGTTCTCGCTATTCCTGTTCATCTTCCGCAGAAATTGCAAACTGGGCCAAACAGGAGGTTAAAGGGACTGACTCTCCAAGTCGGGAGAGTGTTAGTAAAGCGTCTGGAATGTTGCACCCGAGTACCAGGGGAGGAAAACTGAGACATATTTGAACACGTCTCCCAATCACATGGTTGATCATACTCTGGGTTCCACATGCATGTTTTAGCTGAAGGAAGAATACCTTAAACCTGGAGAGTTGAGACCCGTGTAATGGGTACCATGCAATATGACTTCAAAGGGTCTTCATTTGCTCACCGAACCTCTCCAATCCTATCACTGCTGCGTTTATGCCCCTGTACACATGCTTGATTCTCTTTCGGAGACATAGCAATCCATAGGTTTTAAGATACTTACTAGTCAGGTACATTCTTAGGCGTTTAATATGCGGTGTTGAGTCCATTTCGTTGAGCAAGGAGTAGCTCTTGTCTATTCCATATTTGACTTAAGGAACTTTATCTGTGCTCATTTCAATCTCTGGTTTTATGCAGCACCCCAACTCACCTTTACCCTTAAGCAAGCATAAGTTGGTTTTCTAAATTTGAGACCCTGTTCTGTTCTGTAATTCAGTTCCTGTGTAGCCAAGTTTACATTCCGTGTATTACTGATATCTTATGATGTTTCTTTTTCTGTGTGACTTATTTCAGTTAGAATCATCATACCTGAATCCACTCATTGTGATGCTAAGGGCCTGATGACATAGATTTCATTGCTGAGTGATATTGCTTTGTAAGTAAATACCACAACTTCTTTATCCATTTTTCACTTTCTGCGATGTTGAACTTGTACTGTAAACGAGGTTCTTGTAAACAGAGGCGTCCCAAACTTTGGGGTGGCTGTGTCTTTTTGATTTTAATTTCCCTAAGCTATAGGACCATAAGTGGCAGTGCCCTAGGCTCTGTTGCTTTGTTTTTTAGATGTTTCAGGAAACACCATACACTTCTCCCGAGTGTCTGTTGGCAATTTACATCCCGCCCATCAGCATAACAAGGCTCCCAGTTCTCCATGGCCTGTCCTGCCTTTCTGGATTTTACACTTTTTTCAGATGGCCCTTTTGACCGGGGGGAAGTGAGACTTCATTGTAGTGCAGATTTCCTTTGCAAGCTTGCTTGGTTGGCCAAAAAGGGCGTATGCGTTTTTTCCTGAATATATTCAGGAAAAAACGCATACGCCCTTTTTGGCCAAGTGCATCATTGTGGACGTTCTGCCTCTTTTCCTATGCTTTCAATGCAATTCCAGTCTACCTCCTGAAATCGGTTTCCTGCAATTCTGCCCCGCTTTCAAGTCCTCTTGGCAGCCTTACTTCAGTCTATTTTTGGACGATAGCTGTCATTTATAACTCTGCAGGTTTGTGAATTACAGTGCCCCTGAGCTCCTTTCTTCAACTCGCTTTCTTGTGACCTGGCCGCAACACCGCAGGATGGCTTCAGGCCCTAATCTGGTTCCGGCACGGCATGCTGAGCCTTTGGTTATTTCCTCTTCCTGGTGGGAAATGAGAGTTAAATTTGCCCGTCCAGACACCTCCAGCTAGTCTCTCATTGGTTCTCGCTATTCCTGTTCATCTTCCGCAGAAATTGCAAACTGGGCCAAACAGGAGGTTAAAGGCGCTGACTCTCCAAGTCGGGAGAGTGTTAGTAAAGCGTCTGGAATGTTGCACCCGAGTACCAGGGGAGGAAAACTGAGACATATTTGAACACGTCTCCCGATCACATGGTTGATCATACTTGGGTTCCACATGCATGTTTTAGCTGAAGGAAGAATACCTTAAACCTGGAGAGTTAAGACCCGTGTAATGGGTACCATGCAATATGACTTCAAAGGGTCTTCATTTGCTCACCGAACCTCTCCAATCCTATCACTGCTGCGTTTATGCCCCTGTACACATGCTTGATTCTCTTTCGGAGACATAGCAATCCATAGGTTTTACGATACTTACTAGTCAGGTACATTCTTAGGTGTTTAATATGCGGTGTTGAGTCCATTTCGTTGAGCAAGGAGTAGCTCTTGTCTATTCCATATTTGACTTAAGGAACTTTATCTGTGCTCATTTCAATCTCTGGTTTTATGCAGCACCCCAACTCACCTTTACCCTTAAGCAAGCATAAGTTGGTTTTCTAAATTTGAGACCCTGTTCTGTTCTGTAATTCAGTTCCTGTGTAGCCAAGTTTACATTCCGTGTATTACTGATATCTTATGATGTTTCTTTTTCTGTGTGACTTACTTCAGTTAGAATCATCATACCTGAATCCACTCATTGTGCTGCTAAGGGCCTGATGACACAGATTTCATTGCTGAGTGATATTGCTTTGTAAGTAAATACCACAACTTCTTTATCCATTTTTCACTTTCTGCAATGTTGAACTTGTACTGTAAACGAGGTTCTTGTAAACAGAGCCGTTCCAAATTTTGGGGTTGCTGTGTCTTTTTGATTTTAATTTCCCTAAGCTATAGGACCATAAGTGGCAGTGCCCTAGGCTCTGTTGCTTTGTTTTTTAGATGTTTCAGGAAACACCATACACTTCTCCCGAGTGTCTGTTGGCAATTTACATCCCGCCCATCAGCATAACAAGGCTCCCAGTTCTCCATGGCCTGTCCTGCCTTTCTGGATTTTACACTTTTTTCAGATGGCCCTTTTGACCGGGGGGAAGTGAGACTTCATTGTAGTGCAGATTTCCTTTGCAAGCTTGCTTGGTTGGCCAAAAAGGGCGTATGCGTTTTTTCCTGAATATATTCAGGAAAAAACGCATACGCCCTTTTTGGCCAAGTGCATCATTGTGGACGTTCTGCCTCTTTTCCTATGCTTTCAATGCAATTCCAGTCTACCTCCTGAAATCGGTTTCCTGCAATTCTGCCCCGCTTTCAAGTCCTCTTGGCAGCCTTACTTCAGTCTATTTTTGGACGATAGCTGTCATTTATAACTCTGCAGGTTTGTGAATTACAGTGCCCCTGAGCTCCTTTCTTCAACTCGCTTTCTTGTGACCTGGCCGCAACACCGCAGGATGGCTTCAGGCCCTAATCTGGTTCCGGCCCGGCATGCTGAGCCTTTGGTTAATTCCTCTTCCTGGTGGGAAATGAGAGTTAAATTTGCCCGTCCAGACACCTCCAGCTAGCCTCTCATTGGTTCTCGCTATTCCTGTTCATCTTCCGCAGAAATTGCAAACTGGGCCAAACAGGAAGTTAAAGGGACTGACTCTCCAAGTCGGGAGAGTGTTAGTAAAGTGTCTGGAATGTTGCACCCGAGTACCAGGGGAGGAAAACTGAGACATATTTGAACACGTCTCCCGATCACATGGTTGATCATACTCTGGGTTCCACATGCATGTTTTAGCTGAAGGAAGAATACCTTAAACCTGGAGAGTTGAGACCCGTGTAATGGGTACCATGCAATATGACTTCAAAGGGTCTTCATTTGCTCACCGAACCTCTCCAATCCTATCACTGCTGCGTTTATGCCCCTGTACACATGCTTGATTCTCTTTCGGAGACATAGCAATCCATAGGTTTTAAGATACTTACTAGTCAGGTACATTCTTAGGCGTTTAATATGCGGTGTTGAGTCCATTTCGTTGAGCAAGGAGTAGCTCTAGTCTATTCCATATTTGACTTAAGGAACTTTATCTGTGCTCATTTCAATCTCTGGTTTTATGCAGCACCCCAACTCACCTTTACCCTTAAGCAAGCATAAGTTGGTTTTCTAAATTTGAGACCCTGTTCTGTTCTGTAATTCAGTTCCTGTGTAGCCAAGTTTACATTCCGTGTATTACTGATATCTTATGATGTTTCTTTTTCTGTGTGACTTACTTCAGTTAGAATCATCATACCTGAATCCACTCATTGTGATGCTAAGGGCCTGATGACATAGATTTCATTGCTGAGTGATATTGCTTTGTAAGTAAATACCACAACTTCTTTATCCATTTTTCACTTTCTGCGATGTTGAACTTGTACTGTAAACGAGGTTCTTGTAAACAGAGGCGTCCCAAACTTTGGGGTGGCTGTGTCTTTTTGATTTTAATTTCCCTAAGCTATAGGACCATAAGTGGCAGTGCCCTAGGCTCTGTTGCTTTGTTTTTTAGATGTTTCAGGAAACACCATACACTTCTCCCGAGTGTCTGTTGGCAATTTACATCCCGCCCATCAGCATAACAAGGCTCCCAGTTCTCCATGGCCTGTCCTGCCTTTCTGGATTTTACACTTTTTTCAGATGGCCCTTTTGACCGGGGGGAAGTGAGACTTCATTGTAGTGCAGATTTCCTTTGCAAGCTTGCTTGGTTGGACAAAAAGGGCGTATGCGTTTTTTCCTGAATATATTCAGGAAAAAACGCATACGCCCTTTTTGGCCAAGTGCATCATTGTGGACGTTCTGCCTCTTTTCCTATGCTTTCAATGCAATTCCAGTCTACCTCCTGAAATCGGTTTCCTGCAATTCTGCCCCGCTTTCAAGTCCTCTTGGCAGCCTTACTTCAGTCTATTTTTGGACGATAGCTGTCATTTATAACTCTGCAGGTTTGTGAATTACAGTGCCCCTGAGCTCCTTTCTTCAACTCGCTTTCTTTTGAGCTGGCCGCAACACCGCAGGATGGCTTCAGGCCCTAATCTGGTTCTGGCACGGCACGCTGAGCCTTTGGTTATTTCCTCCTCCTGGTGGGAAATGAGAGTTAAATTTGCCCGTCCAGACACCTCCAGCTAGTCTCTCATTGGTTCTCGCTATTCCTGTTCATCTTCCGCAGAAATTGCAAACTGGGCCAAACAGGAGGTTAAAGGCGCTGACTCTCCAAGTGGGGAGAGTGTTAGTAAAGCGTCTGGAATGTTGCACCCGAGTACCAGGGGAGGAAAACTGAGACATATTTGAACACGTCTCCCGATCACATGGTTGATCATACTCTGGGTTCCACATGCATGTTTTAGCTGAAGGAAGAATACCTAAAACCTGGGTAGTTGAAACCCGTGGAATGGGTACCATGCAATATGACTTCAAAGGGTCTTCATTTGCTCACCGATCCTCTCCAATCCTATCACTGCTGCGTTTATGCCCCTGTACACATGCTTGATTCTCTTTCAGAGACATAGCAATCTATAGGTTTTAAGATACTTACTAGTCAGGTACATTCTTAGGCGTTTAATATGCGGTGTTGAGTCCATTTCGTTGAGCAAGGAGTAGCTCTTGTCTATTCCATATTTGACTTAAGGAACTTTATCTGTGCTCATTTCAATCTCTGGTTTTATGCAGCACCCCAACTCACCTTTCCCCTTAAGCAAGCATAAGTTGGTTTTCTAAATTTGAGACCCTGTTCTGTTCTGTAATTCAGTTCCTGTGTAGCCAAGTTTACATTCCGTGTATTACTGATATCTGATGATGTTTCTTTTTCTGTGTGACTTATTTCAGTTAGAATCATCATACCTGAATCCACTCATTGTTCTGCTAAGGGCCTGATGACACAGATTTCATTGCTGAGTGATATTGCTTTGTAAGTAAATACCACAACTTCTTTATCCATTTTTCACTTTCTGCGATGTTGAACTTGTACTGTAAACGAGGTTCTTGTAAACAGAGCCGTTCCAAACTTTGGGGTGGCTGTGTCTTTTTGATTTTAATTTCCCTAAGCTATAGGACCATAAGTGGAAGTGCCCTAGGTTCTGTTGCTTTGTTTTTTAGATGTTTCAGGAAACACCATACACTTCTCCCGAGTGGTTGTTGGCAATTTACATCCCGCCCATCAGCATAACAAGGCTCCCAGTTCTCCATGGCCTGTCCTGCCTTTGTGGATTTTACACTTTTTTCAGATGGCCCTTTTGACCGGGGGGAAGTGAGACTTCATTGTAGTGCAGATTTCCTTTGCAAGCTTGCTTGGTTGGCCAAAAAGGGCGTATGCGTTTTTTCCTGAATATATTCAGGAAAAAACGCATACGCCCTTTTTGGCCAAGTGCATCATTGTGGACGTTCTGCCTCTTTTCCTATGCTTTCAATGCAATTCCAGTCTACCTCCTGAAATCGGTTTCCTGCAATTCTGCCCCGCTTTCAAGTCCTCTTGGCAGCCTTACTTCAGTCTATTTTTGGACGATAGCTGTCATTTATAACTCTGCAGGTTTGTGAATTACAGTGCCCCTGAGCTCCTTTCTTCAACTCGCTTTCTTGTGACCTGGCCGCAACACCGCAGGATGGCTTCAGGCCCTAATCTGGTTCCGGCCCGGCATGCTGAGACTTTGGTTAATTCCTCTTCCTGGTGGGAAATGAGAGTTAAATTTGCCCGTCCAGACACCTCCAGCTAGCCTCTCATTGGTTCTCGCTATTCCTGTTCATCTTCCGCAGAAATTGCAAACTGGGCCAAACAGGAGGTTAAAGGGACTGACTCTCCAAGTCGGGAGAGTGTTAGTAAAGCGTCTGGAATGTTGCACCCGAGTACCAGGGGAGGAAAACTGAGACATATTTGAACACGTCTCCCGTTCAAATGGTTGATCATACTCTGGGTTCCACATGCATGTTTTAGCTGAAGGAAGAATACCTTAAACCTGGAGAGTTGAGACCCGTGTAATGGGTACCATGCAATATGACTTCAAAGGGTCTTCATTTGATCACCGAACCTCTCCAATCCTATCACTGCTGCGTTTATTCCCCTGTACACACGCTTGATTCTCTTTTGGAGACATAGCAATCCATAGGTTTTAAGATACTTACTAGTCAGGTACATTCTTAGGGGTTTAATATGGGGTTTTGAGTCCATTTCGTTGAGCAAGGAGTAGCCCTTGTCTATTCTATATTTGGCTTAAGGAACTTTATCTGTGCTCATTTCAATCTCTGGTTTTATGCAGCACCCCAACTCACCTTTCCCCTTAAGCAAGCATAAGTTGGTTTTCTAAATTTGAGACCCTGTTCTGTTTTGGAATGCAGTTCCTGTGTAGCCAAGTTTACATTCCGTGTATTAGTGATATCTTATGATGTTTCTTTTTCTGTGTGACTTATTTCAGTTAGAATCATCGTACCTGAATCCACTCATTATGCTGCTACGGGCCTGATGACATAGATTTCATTGCTGAGTGATACTGCATTGTACGTAAGTACCACAAGTTCTTTATCCATTTTTCACTTTCTGCGATGTTGAACTTGTACTGTAAACGAGGTTCTTGTAAACAGAGGCGTCCCAAACTTTGGGGTGGCTGTGTCTTTTTGATTTTAATTTCCCTAAGCTATAGGATCATAAGTGGCAGTGCCCTAGGCTCTGTTGCTTTGTTTTTTAGATGTTTCAGGAAACACCATACACTTCTCCCGAGTGGTTGTTGGCAATTTACATCCCGCCCATCAGCATAACAATGCTCCCAGTTCTCCATGGCCTGTCCTGCCTTTCTGGATTTTACACTTTTTTCAGATGGCCCTTTTGACCGGGGGGAAGTGAGACTTCATTGTAGTGCAGATTTCCTTTGCAAGCTTGCTTGGTTGGCCAAAAAGGGCGTATGCGTTTTTTCCTGAATATATTCAGGAAAAAACGCATACGCCCTTTTTGGCCAAGTGCATCATTGTGGACGTTCTGCCTCTTTTCCTATGCTTTCAATGCAATTCCAGTCTACCTCCTGAAATCGGTTTCCTGCAATTCTGCCCCGCTTTCAAGTCCTCTTGGCAGCCTTACTTCAGTCTATTTTTGGACGATAGCTGTCATTTATAACTCTGCAGGTTTGTGAATTACAGTGCCCCTGAGCTCCTTTCTTCAACTCGCTTTCTTGTGACCTGGCCGCAACACCGCAGGATGGCTTCAGGCCCTAATCTGGTTCCGGGACGGCACGCTGAGCCTTTGGTTATTTCCTCTTCCTGGTGGGAAATGAGAGTTAAATTTGCCCGTCCAGACACCTCCAGCTAGTCTCTCATTGGTTCTCGCTATTCCTGTTCATCTTCCGCAGAAATTGCAAACTGGGCCAAACAGGAGGTTAAAGGGACTGACTCTCCAAGTCGGGAGAGTGTTAGTAAAGCGTCTGGAATGTTGCACCCGAGTACCAGGGGAGGAAAACTGAGACATATTTGAACACGTCTCCCAATCACATGGTTGATCATACTCTGGGTTCCACATGCATGTTTTAGCTGAAGGAAGAATACCTTAAACCTGGAGAGTTGAGACCCGTGTAATGGGTACCATGCAATATGACTTCAAAGGGTCTTCATTTGCTCACCGAACCTCTCCAATCCTATCACTGCTGCGTTTATGCCCCTGTACACATGCTTGATTCTCTTTCGGAGACATAGCAATCCATAGGTTTTAAGATACTTACTAGTCAGGTACATTCTTAGGCGTTTAATATGCGGTGTTGAGTCCATTTCGTTGAGCAAGGAGTAGCTCTTGTCTATTCCATATTTGACTTAAGGAACTTTATCTGTGCTCATTTCAATCTCTGGTTTTATGCAGCACCCCAACTCACCTTTCCCCTTAAGCAAGCATAAGTTGGTTTTCTAAATTTGAGACCCTGTTCTGTTCTGTAATTCAGTTCCTGTGTAGCCAAGTTTACATTCCGTGTATTACTGATATCTGATGATGTTTCTTTTTCTGTGTGACTTATTTCAGTTAGAATCATCATACCTGAATCCACTCATTGTTCTGCTAAGGGCCTGATGACACAGATTTCATTGCTGAGTGATATTGCTTTGTAAGTAAATACCACAACTTCTTTATCCATTTTTCACTTTCTGCGATGTTGAACTTGTACTGTAAACGAGGTTCTTGTAAACAGAGCCGTTCCAAACTTTGGGGTGGCTGTGTCTTTTTGATTTTAATTTCCCTAAGCTATAGGACCATAAGTGGAAGTGCCCTAGGTTCTGTTGCTTTGTTTTTTAGATGTTTCAGGAAACACCATACACTTCTCCCGAGTGGTTGTTGGCAATTTACATCCCGCCCATCAGCATAACAAGGCTCCCAGTTCTCCATGGCCTGTCCTGCCTTTGTGGATTTTACACTTTTTTCAGATGGCCCTTTTGACCGGGGGGAAGTGAGACTTCATTGTAGTGCAGATTTCCTTTGCAAGCTTGCTTGGTTGGCCAAAAAGGGCGTATGCGTTTTTTCCTGAATATATTCAGGAAAAAACGCATACGCCCTTTTTGGCCAAGTGCATCATTGTGGACGTTCTGCCTCTTTTCCTATGCTTTCAATGCAATTCCAGTCTACCTCCTGAAATCGGTTTCCTGCAATTCTGCCCCGCTTTCAAGTCCTCTTGGCAGCCTTACTTCAGTCTATTTTTGGACGATAGCTGTCATTTATAACTCTGCAGGTTTGTGAATTACAGTGCCCCTGAGCTCCTTTCTTCAACTCGCTTTCTTGTGACCTGGCCGCAACACCGCAGGATGGCTTCAGGCCCTAATCTGGTTCCGGCCCGGCATGCTGAGACTTTGGTTAATTCCTCTTCCTGGTGGGAAATGAGAGTTAAATTTGCCCGTCCAGACACCTCCAGCTAGCCTCTCATTGGTTCTCGCTATTCCTGTTCATCTTCCGCAGAAATTGCAAACTGGGCCAAACAGGAGGTTAAAGGGACTGACTCTCCAAGTCGGGAGAGTGTTAGTAAAGCGTCTGGAATGTTGCACCCGAGTACCAGGGGAGGAAAACTGAGACATATTTGAACACGTCTCCCGTTCAAATGGTTGATCATACTCTGGGTTCCACATGCATGTTTTAGCTGAAGGAAGAATACCTTAAACCTGGAGAGTTGAGACCCGTGTAATGGGTACCATGCAATATGACTTCAAAGGGTCTTCATTTGATCACCGAACCTCTCCAATCCTATCACTGCTGCGTTTATTCCCCTGTACACACGCTTGATTCTCTTTTGGAGACATAGCAATCCATAGGTTTTAAGATACTTACTAGTCAGGTACATTCTTAGGGGTTTAATATGGGGTTTTGAGTCCATTTCGTTGAGCAAGGAGTAGCCCTTGTCTATTCTATATTTGGCTTAAGGAACTTTATCTGTGCTCATTTCAATCTCTGGTTTTATGCAGCACCCCAACTCACCTTTCCCCTTAAGCAAGCATAAGTTGGTTTTCTAAATTTGAGACCCTGTTCTGTTTTGGAATGCAGTTCCTGTGTAGCCAAGTTTACATTCCGTGTATTAGTGATATCTTATGATGTTTCTTTTTCTGTGTGACTTATTTCAGTTAGAATCATCGTACCTGAATCCACTCATTATGCTGCTACGGGCCTGATGACATAGATTTCATTGCTGAGTGATACTGCATTGTACGTAAGTACCACAAGTTCTTTATCCATTTTTCACTTTCTGCGATGTTGAACTTGTACTGTAAACGAGGTTCTTGTAAACAGAGGCGTCCCAAACTTTGGGGTGGCTGTGTCTTTTTGATTTTAATTTCCCTAAGCTATAGGATCATAAGTGGCAGTGCCCTAGGCTCTGTTGCTTTGTTTTTTAGATGTTTCAGGAAACACCATACACTTCTCCCGAGTGGTTGTTGGCAATTTACATCCCGCCCATCAGCATAACAATGCTCCCAGTTCTCCATGGCCTGTCCTGCCTTTCTGGATTTTACACTTTTTTCAGATGGCCCTTTTGACCGGGGGGAAGTGAGACTTCATTGTAGTGCAGATTTCCTTTGCAAGCTTGCTTGGTTGGCCAAAAAGGGCGTATGCGTTTTTTCCTGAATATATTCAGGAAAAAACGCATACGCCCTTTTTGGCCAAGTGCATCATTGTGGACGTTCTGCCTCTTTTCCTATGCTTTCAATGCAATTCCAGTCTACCTCCTGAAATCGGTTTCCTGCAATTCTGCCCCGCTTTCAAGTCCTCTTGGCAGCCTTACTTCAGTCTATTTTTGGACGATAGCTGTCATTTATAACTCTGCAGGTTTGTGAATTACAGTGCCCCTGAGCTCCTTTCTTCAACTCGCTTTCTTGTGACCTGGCCGCAACACCGCAGGATGGCTTCAGGCCCTAATCTGGTTCCGGGACGGCACGCTGAGCCTTTGGTTATTTCCTCTTCCTGGTGGGAAATGAGAGTTAAATTTGCCCGTCCAGACACCTCCAGCTAGTCTCTCATTGGTTCTCGCTATTCCTGTTCATCTTCCGCAGAAATTGCAAACTGGGCCAAACAGGAGGTTAAAGGGACTGACTCTCCAAGTCGGGAGAGTGTTAGTAAAGCGTCTGGAATGTTGCACCCGAGTACCAGGGGAGGAAAACTGAGACATATTTGAACACGTCTCCCAATCACATGGTTGATCATACTCTGGGTTCCACATGCATGTTTTAGCTGAAGGAAGAATACCTTAAACCTGGAGAGTTGAGACCCGTGTAATGGGTACCATGCAATATGACTTCAAAGGGTCTTCATTTGCTCACCGAACCTCTCCAATCCTATCACTGCTGCGTTTATGCCCCTGTACACATGCTTGATTCTCTTTCGGAGACATAGCAATCCATAGGTTTTAAGATACTTACTAGTCAGGTACATTCTTAGGCGTTTAATATGCGGTGTTGAGTCCATTTCGTTGAGCAAGGAGTAGCTCTTGTCTATTCCATATTTGACTTAAGGAACTTTATCTGTGCTCATTTCAATCTCTGGTTTTATGCAGCACCCCAACTCACCTTTACCCTTAAGCAAGCATAAGTTGGTTTTCTAAATTTGAGACCCTGTTCTGTTCTGTAATTCAGTTCCTGTGTAGCCAAGTTTACATTCCGTGTATTACTGATATCTTATGATGTTTCTTTTTCTGTGTGACTTATTTCAGTTAGAATCATCATACCTGAATCCACTCATTGTGATGCTAAGGGCCTGATGACATAGATTTCATTGCTGAGTGATATTGCTTTGTAAGTAAATACCACAACTTCTTTATCCATTTTTCACTTTCTGCGATGTTGAACTTGTACTGTAAACGAGGTTCTTGTAAACAGAGGCGTCCCAAACTTTGGGGTGGCTGTGTCTTTTTGATTTTAATTTCCCTAAGCTATAGGACCATAAGTGGAAGTGCCCTAGGCTCTGTTGCTTTGTTTTTTAGATGTTTCAGGAAACACCATACACTTCTCCCGAGTGTCTGTTGGCAATTTACATCCCGCCCATCAGCATAACAAGGCTCCCAGTTCTCCATGGCCTGTCCTGCCTTTCTGGATTTTACACTTTTTTCAGATGGCCCTTTTGACCGGGGGGAAGTGAGACTTCATTGTAGTGCAGATTTCCTTTGCAAGCTTGCTTGGTTGGCCAAAAAGGGCGTATGCGTTTTTTCCTGAATATATTCAGGAAAAAACGCATACGCCCTTTTTGGCCAAGTGCATCATTGTGGACGTTCTGCCTCTTTTCCTATGCTTTCAATGCAATTCCAGTCTACCTCCTGAAATCGGTTTCCTGCAATTCTGCCCCGCTTTCAAGTCCTCTTGGCAGCCTTACTTCAGTCTATTTTTGGACGATAGCTGTCATTTATAACTCTGCAGGTTTGTGAATTACAGTGCCCCTGAGCTCCTTTCTTCAACTCGCTTTCTTGTGACCTGGCCGCAACACCGCAGGATGGCTTCAGGCCCTAATCTGGTTCCGGCACGGCATGCTGAGCCTTTGGTTATTTCCTCTTCCTGGTGGGAAATGAGAGTTAAATTTGCCCGTCCAGACACCTCCAGCTAGTCTCTCATTGGTTCTCGCTATTCCTGTTCATCTTCCGCAGAAATTGCAAACTGGGCCAAACAGGAGGTTAAAGGCGCTGACTCTCCAAGTGGGGAGAGTGTTAGTAAAGCGTCTGGAATGTTGCACCCGAGTACCAGGGGAGGAAAACTGAGACATATTTGAACACGTCTCCCGATCACATGGTTGATCATACTTGGGTTCCACATGCATGTTTTAGCTGAAGGAAGAATACCTTAAACCTGGAGAGTTAAGACCCGTGTAATGGGTACCATGCAATATGACTTCAAAGGGTCTTCATTTGCTCACCGAACCTCTCCAATCCTATCACTGCTGCGTTTATGCCCCTGTACACATGCTTGATTCTCTTTCGGAGACATAGCAATCCATAGGTTTTACGATACTTACTAGTCAGGTACATTCTTAGGCGTTTAATATGCAGTGTTGAGTCCATTTCGTTGAGCAAGGAGTAGCTCTTGTCTCTTCCATATTTGACTTAAGGAACTTTATCTGTGCTCATTTCAATCTCTGGTTTTATGCAGCACCCCAACTCACCTTTACCCTTAAGCAAGCATAAGTTGGTTTTCTAAATTTGAGACCCTGTTCTGTTCTGTAATTCAGTTCCTGTGTAGCCAAGTTTACATTCCGTGTATTACTGATATCTCATGATGTTTCTTTTTCTGTGTGACTTACTTCAGTTAGAATCATCATACCTGAATCCACTCATTGTGCTGCTAAGGGCCTGATGACACAGATTTCATTGCTGAGTGATATTGCTTTGTAAGTAAATACCACAACTTCTTTATCCATTTTTCACTTTCTGCAATGTTGAACTTGTACTGTAAACGAGGTTCTTGTAAACAGAGCCGTTCCAAACTTTGGGGTGGCTGTGTCTTTTTGATTTTAATTTCCCTAAGCTATAGGACCATAAGTGGAAGTGCCCTAGGCTCTGTTGCTTTGTTTTTTAGATGTTTCAGGAAACA
Source organism: Delphinus delphis (assembly GCF_949987515.2). Taxonomy (NCBI): domain Eukaryota; kingdom Metazoa; phylum Chordata; class Mammalia; order Artiodactyla; family Delphinidae; genus Delphinus; species Delphinus delphis. The sequence continues at coordinate 20,447 of NW_027192952.1, read as the reverse complement.
CCATACACTTCTCCCGAGTGTCTGTTGGCAATTTACATCCCGCCCATCAGCATAACAAGGCTCCCAGTTCTCCATGGCCTGTCCTGCCTTTCTGGATTTTACACTTTTTTCAGATGGCCCTTTTGACCGGGGGGAAGTGAGACTTCATTGTAGTGCAGATTTCCTTTGCAAGCTTGCTTGGTTGGCCAAAAAGGGCGTATGCGTTTTTTCCTGAATATATTCAGGAAAAAACACATACGCCCTTTTTGGCCAAGTGCATCATTGTGGACGTTCTGCCTCTTTTCCTATGCTTTCAATGCAATTCCAGTCTACCTCCTGAAATCGGTTTCCTGCAATTCTGCCCCGCTTTCAAGTCCTCTTGGCAGCCTTACTTCAGTCTATTTTTGGACGATAGCTGTCATTTATAACTCTGCAGGTTTGTGAATTACAGTGCCCCTGAGCTCCTTTCTTCAACTCGCTTTCTTGTGACCTGGCCGCAACACCGCAGGATGGCTTCAGGCCCTAATCTGGTTCCGGCCCGGCATGCTGAGACTTTGGTTAATTCCTCTTCCTGGTGGGAAATGAGAGTTAAATTTGCCCGTCCAGACACCTCCAGCTAGTCTCTCATTGGTTCTCGCTATTCCTGTTCATCTTCCGCAGAAATTGCAAACTGGGCCAAACAGAAGGTTAAAGGCGCTGACTCTCCAAGTCGGGAGAGTGTTAGTAAAGCGTCTGGAATGTTGCACCCGAGTACCAGGGGAGGAAAACTGAGACATATTTGAACACGTCTCCCGATCACATGGTTGATCATACTTGGGTTCCACATGCATGTTTTAGCTGAAGGAAGAATACCTTAAACCTGGAGAGTTAAGACCCGTGGAATGGGTACCATGCAATATGACTTCAAAGGGTCTTCATTTGCTCACTGAACCTCTCCAATCCTATCACTGCTGCGTTTATGCCCCTGTACACATGCTTGATTCTCTTTCGGAGACATAGCAATCCATAGGTTTTACGATACTTACTAGTCAGGTACATTCTTAGGCGTTTAATATGCGGTGTTGAGTCCATTTCGTTGAGCAAGGAGTAGCTCTTGTCTATTCCATATTTGACTTAAGGAACTTTATCTGTGCTCATTTCAATCTCTGGTTTTATGCAGCACCCCAACTCACCTTTACCCTTAAGCAAGCATATGTTGGATTTCTAAATTTGAGACCATGTTCTGTTCTGTAATTCAGTTCCTGTGTAGCCAAGTTTACATTCCGTGTATTACTGATATCTTATGATGTTTCTTTTTCTGTGTGACTTACTTCAGTTAGAATCATCATACCTGAATCCACTCATTGTGCTGCTAAGGGCCTGATGACACAGATTTCATTGCTGAGTGATATTGCTTTGTAAGTAAATACCACAACTTCTTTATCCATTTTTCACTTTCTGCGATGTTGAACTTGTACTGTAAATGAGGTTCTTGTAAACAGAGGCATCCCAAACTTTGGGGTGGCTGTGTCTTTTTGATTTTAATTTCCCTAAGCTATAGGACCATAAGTGGCAGTGCCCTAGGCTCTGTTGCTTTGTTTTTTAGATGTTTCAGGAAACACCATACACTTCTCCGGAGTGTCTGTTGGCAATTTACATCCCGCCCATCAGCATAACAAGGCTCCCAGTTCTCCATGGCCTGTCCTGCCTTTCTGGATTTTACACTTTTTTCAGATGGCCCTTTTGACCGGGGGGAAGTGAGACTTCATTGTAGTGCAGATTTCCTTTGCAAGCTTGCTTGGTTGGCCAAAAAGGGCGTATGCGTTTTTTCCTGAATATATTCAGGAAAAAACGCATACGCCCTTTTTGGCCAAGTGCATCATTGTGGACGTTCTGCCTCTTTTCCTATGCTTTCAATGCAATTCCAGTCTACCTCCTGAAATTGGTTTCCTGCAATTCTGCCCCGCTTTCAAGTCCTCTTGGCAGCCTTACTTCAGTCTATTTTTGGACGATAGCTGTCATTTATAACTCTGCAGGTTTGTGAATTACAGTGCCCCTGAGCTCCTTTCTTCAACTCGCTTTCTTGTGACCTGGCCGCAACACCGCAGGATGGCTTCAGGCCCTAATCTGGTTCCGGCCCGGCATGCTGAGCCTTTGGTTAATTCCTCTTCCTGGTGGGAAATGAGAGTTAAATTTGCCCGTCCAGACACCTCCAGCTAGCCTCTCATTGGTTCTCGCTATTCCTGTTCATCTTCCGCAGAAATTGCAAACTGGGCCAAACAGGAAGTTAAAGGGACTGACTCTCCAAGTGGGGAGAGTGTTAGTAAAGCGTCTGGAATGTTGCACCCGAGTACCAGGGGAGGAAAACTGAGACATATTTGAACACGTCTCCCGATCACATGGTTGATCATACTCTGGGTTCCACATGCATGTTTTAGCTGAAGGAAGAATACCTTAAACCTGGAGAGTTGAGACCCGTGTAATGGGTACCATGCAATATGACTTCAAAGGGTCTTCATTTGCTCACCGAACCTCTCCAATCCTATCACTGCTGCGTTTATGCCCCTGTACACATGCTTGATTCTCTTTCGGAGACATAGCAATCCATAGGTTTTAAGATACTTACTAGTCAGGTACATTCTTAGGCGTTTAATATGCGGTGTTGAGTCCATTTCGTTGAGCAAGGAGTAGCTCTAGTCTATTCCATATTTGACTTAAGGAACTTTATCTGTGCTCATTTCAATCTCTGGTTTTATGCAGCACCCCAACTCACCTTTACCCTTAAGCAAGCATAAGTTGGTTTTCTAAATTTGAGACCCTGTTCTGTTCTGTAATTCAGTTCCTGTGTAGCCAAGTTTACATTCCGTGTATTACTGATATCTTATGATGTTTCTTTTTCTGTGTGACTTACTTCAGTTAGAATCATCATACCTGAATCCACTCATTGTGATGCTAAGGGCCTGATGACATAGATTTCATTGCTGAGTGATATTGCTTTGTAAGTAAATACCACAACTTCTTTATCCATTTTTCACTTTCTGCGATGTTGAACTTGTACTGTAAACGAGGTTCTTGTAAACAGAGGCGTCCCAAACTTTGGGGTGGCTGTGTCTTTTTGATTTTAATTTCCCTAAGCTATAGGACCATAAGTGGCAGTGCCCTAGGCTCTGTTGCTTTGTTTTTTAGATGTTTCAGGAAACACCATACACTTCTCCCGAGTGTCTGTTGGCAATTTACATCCCGCCCATCAGCATAACAAGGCTCCCAGTTCTCCATGGCCTGTCCTGCCTTTCTGGATTTTACACTTTTTTCAGATGGCCCTTTTGACCGGGGGGAAGTGAGACTTCATTGTAGTGCAGATTTCCTTTGCAAGCTTGCTTGGTTGGCCAAAAAGGGCGTATGCGTTTTTTCCTGAATATATTCAGGAAAAAACGCATACGCCCTTTTTGGCCAAGTGCATCATTGTGGACGTCCTGCCTCTTTTCCTATGCTTTCAATGCAATTCCAGTCTACCTCCTGAAATCGGTTTCCTGCAATTCTGCCCCGCTTTCAAGTCCTCTTGGCAGCCTTACTTCAGTCTATTTTTGGACGATAGCTGTCATTTATAACTCTGCAGGTTTGTGAATTACAGTGCCCCTGAGCTCCTTTCTTCAACTCGCTTTCTTGTGACCTGGCGGCAACACCGCAGGATGGCTTCAGGCCCTAATCTGGTTCTGGCATGGCACGCTGAGCCTTTGGTTAATTCCTCTTCCTGGTAGGAAATGCGAGTTAAATTTGCCCGTCCAGACACCTCCAGCTAGTCTCTCATTGGTTCTCGCTATTCCTGTTCATCTTCCGCAGAAATTGCAAACTGGGCCAAACAGGAGGTTAAAGGCGCTGACTCTCCAAGTCGGGAGAGTGTTAGTAAAGCGTCTGGAATGTTGCACCCGAGTACCAGGGGAGGAAAACTGAGACATATTTGAACACGTCTCCCGATCACATGGTTGATCATACTTGGGTTCCACATGCATGTTTTAGCTGAAGGAAGAATACCTTAAACCTGGAGAGTTAAGACCCGTGTAATGGGTACCATGCAATATGACTTCAAAGGGTCTTCATTTGCTCACCGAACCTCTCCAATCCTATCACTGCTGCGTTTATGCCCCTGTACACATGCTTGATTCTCTTTCGGAGACATAGCAATCCATAGGTTTTACGATACTTACTAGTCAGGTACATTCTTAGGCGTTTAATATGCGGTGTTGAGTCCATTTCGTTGAGCAAGGAGTAGCTCTTGTCTATTCCATATTTGACTTAAGGAACTTTATCTGTGCTCATTTCAATCTCTGGTTTTATGCAGCACCCCAACTCACCTTTCCCCTTAAGCAAGCATAAGTTGGTTTTCTAAATTTGAGACCCTGTTCTGTTCTGTAATTCAGTTCCTGTGTAGCCAAGTTTACATTCCGTGTATTACTGATATCTTATGATGTTTCTTTTTCTGTGTGACTTACTTCAGTTAGAATCATCATACCTGAATCCACTCATTGTGCTGCTAAGGGCCTGATGACACAGATTTCATTGCTGAGTGATATTGCTTTGTAAGTAAATACCACAACTTCTTTATCCATTTTTCACTTTCTGCGATGTTGAACTTGTACTGTAAATGAGGTTCTTGTAAACAGAGCCGTTCCAAACTTTGGGGTGGCTGTGTCTTTTTGATTTTAATTTCCCTAAGCTATAGGACCATAAGTGGAAGTGCCCTAGGTTCTGTTGCTTTGTTTTTTAGATGTTTCAGGAAACACCGTAAACTTCTCCCGAGTGTCTGTTGGCAATTTACATCCCGCCCATCAGCATAACAAGGCTCCCAGTTCTCCATGGCCTGTCCTGCCTGTCTGGATTTTACACTTTTTTCAGATGGCCCTTTTGACCGGGGGGAAGTGAGACTTCATTGTAGTGCAGATTTCCTTTGCAAGCTTGCTTGGTTGGCCAAAAAGGGCGTATGCGTTTTTTCCTGAATATATTCAGGAAAAAACGCATATGTCATTTTTGGCCAAGTGCATCATTGTGGACGTTCTGCCTCTTTTCCTATGCTTTCAATGCAATTCCAGTCTACCTCCTGAAATTGGTTTCCTGCAATTCTGCCCCGCTTTCAAGTCCTCTTGGCAGCCTTACTTCAGTCTATTTTTGGACGATAGCTGTCATTTATAACTCTGCAGGTTTGTGAATTACAGTGCCCCTGAGCTCCTTTCTTCAACTCGCTTTCTTGTGACCTGGCCGCAACACCGCAGGATGGCTTCAGGCCCTAATCTGGTTCCGGCCCGGCATGCTGAGCCTTTGGTTAATTCCTCTTCCTGGTGGGAAATGAGAGTTAAATTTGCCCGTCCAGACACCTCCAGCTAGCCTCTCATTGGTTCTCGCTATTCCTGTTCATCTTCCGCAGAAATTGCAAACTGGGCCAAACAGGAGGTTAAAGGGACTGACTCTCCAAGTCGGGAGAGTGTTAGTAAAGCGTCTGGAATGTTGCACCCGAGTACCAGGGTAGGAAAACTGAGACATATTTGAACACGTCTCCCGATCACATGGTTGATCATACTCTGGGTTCCACATGCATGTTTTAGCTGAAGGAAGAATACCTTAAACCTGGAGAGTTGAGACCCGTGTAATGGGTACCATGCAATATGACTTCAAAGGGTCTTCATTTGCTCACCGAACCTCTCCAATCCTATCACTGCTGCGTTTATTCCCCTGTACACACGCTTGATTCTCTTTTGGAGACATAGCAATCCATAGGTTTTAAGATACTTACTAGTCAGGTACATTCTTAGGCGTTTAATATGCGGTGTTGAGTCCATTTCGTTGAGCAAGGAGTAGCTCTTGTCTATTCCATATTTGGCTTAAGGAACTTTATCTGTGCTCATTTCAATCTCTGGTTTTATGCAGCACCCCAACTCACCTTTCCCCTTAAGCAAGCATAAGTTGGTTTTCTAAATTTGAGACCCTGTTCTGTTCTGTAATTCAGTTCCTGTTTAGCCAAGTTTACATTCCGTGTATTACTGATATCTTATGATGTTTCTTTTTCTGTGTGACTTATTTCAGTTAGAATCATCATACCTGAATCCACTCATTGTGATGCTAAGGGCCTGATGACATAGATTTCATTGCTGAGTGATATTGCTTTGTAAGTAAATACCACAACTTCTTTATCCATTTTTCACTTTCTGCGATGTTGAACTTGTACTGTAAACGAGGTTCTTGTAAACAGAGGCTTCCCAAACTTTGGGGTGGCTGTGTCTTTTTGATTTTAATTTCCCTAAGCTATAGGACCATAAGTGGCAGTGCCCTAGGCTCTGTTGCTTTGTTTTTTAGATGTTTCAGGAAATACCATACACTTCTCTCGAGTGTCTGTTGGCAATTTACATCCCGCCCATCAGCATAACAAGGCTCCCAGTTCTCCATGGCCTGTCCTGCCTTTCTGGATTTTACACTTTTTTCAGATGGCCCTTTTGACCGGGGGGAAGTGAGACTTCATTGTAGTGCAGATTTCCTTTGCAAGCTTGCTTGGTTGGCCAAAAAGGGCGTATGCGTTTTTCCTGAATATATTCAGGAAAAAACGCATACACACTTTTTGGCCAAGTGCATCATTGTGGACGTTCTGCCTCTTTTCCTATGCTTTCAATGCAATTCCAGTCTACCTCCTGAAATCGGTTTCCTGCAATTCTGCCCCGCTTTCAAGTCCTCTTGGCAGCCTTACTTCAGTCTATTTTTGGACGATAGCTGTCATTTATAACTCTGCAGGTTTGTGAATTACAGTGCCCCTGAGCTCCTTTCTTCAACTCGCTTTCTTGTGACCTGGCCGCAACACCGCAGGATGGCTTCAGGCCCTAATCTGGTTCCGGCCCGGCATGCTGAGCCTTTGGTTAATTCCTCTTCCTGGTGGGAAATGAGAGTTAAATTTGCCCGTCCAGACACCTCCAGCTAGCCTCTCATTGGTTCTCGCTATTCCTGTTCATCTTCCGCAGAAATTGCAAACTGGGCCAAACAGGAGGTTAAAGGGACTGACTCTCCAAGTCGGGAGAGTGTTAGTAAAGCGTCTGGAATGTTGCACCCGAGTACCAGGGGAGGAAAACTGAGACATATTTGAACACGTCTCCCGATCACATGGTTGATCATACTCTGGGTTCCACATGCATGTTTTAGCTGAAGGAAGAATACCTTAAACCTGGAGAGTTGAGACCCGTGTAATGGGTACCATGCAATATGACTTCAAAGGGTCTTCATTTGCTCACCGAACCTCTCCAATCCTATCACTGCTGCGTTTATGCCCCTGTACACATGCTTGATTCTCTTTCGGAGACATAGCAATCCATAGGTTTTAAGATACTTACTAGTCAGGTACATTCTTAGGCGTTTAATATGCGGTGTTGAGTCCATTTCGTTGAGCAAGGAGTAGCTCTTGTCTATTCCATATTTGACTTAAGGAACTTTATCTGTGCTCATTTCAATCTCTGGTTTTATGCAGCACCCCAACTCACCTTTCCCCTTAAGCAAGCATAAGTTGGTTTTCTAAATTTGAGACCCTGTTCTGTTCTGTAATTCAGTTCCTGTGTAGCCAAGTTTACATTCCGTGTATTACTGATATCTTATGATGTTTCTTTTTCTGTGTGACTTATTTCAGTTAGAATCATCATACCTGAATCCACTCATTGTGATGCTAAGGGCCTGATGACATAGATTTCATTGCTGAGTGATATTGCTTTGTAAGTAAATACCACAACTTCTTTATCCATTTTTCACTTTCTGCGATGTTGAACTTGTACTGTAAACGAGGTTCTTGTAAACAGAGGCGTCCCAAACTTTGGGGTGGCTGTGTCTTTTTGATTTTAATTTCCCTAAGCTATAGGACCATAAGTGGCAGTGCCCTAGGCTCTGTTGCTTTGTTTTTTAGATGTTTCAGGAAACACCATACACTTCTCCCGAGTGTCTGTTGGCAATTTACATCCCGCCCATCAGCATAACAAGGCTCCCAGTTCTCCATGGCCTGTCCTGCCTTTCTGGATTTTACACTTTTTTCAGATGGCCCTTTTGACCGGGGGGAAGTGAGACTTCATTGTAGTGCAGATTTCCTTTGCAAGCTTGCTTGGTTGGCCAAAAAGGGCGTATGCGTTTTTTCCTGAATATATTCAGGAAAAAACGCATACGCCCTTTTTGGCCAAGTGCATCATTGTGGACGTCCTGCCTCTTTTCCTATGCTTTCAATGCAATTCCAGTCTACCTCCTGAAATCGGTTTCCTGCAATTCTGCCCCGCTTTCAAGTCCTCTTGGCAGCCTTACTTCAGTCTATTTTTGGACGATAGCTGTCATTTATAACTCTGCAGGTTTGTGAATTACAGTGCCCCTGAGCTCCTTTCTTCAACTCGCTTTCTTGTGACCTGGCGGCAACACCGCAGGATGGCTTCAGGCCCTAATCTGGTTCTGGCATGGCACGCTGAGCCTTTGGTTAATTCCTCTTCCTGGTAGGAAATGCGAGTTAAATTTGCCCGTCCAGACACCTCCAGCTAGTCTCTCATTGGTTCTCGCTATTCCTGTTCATCTTCCGCAGAAATTGCAAACTGGGCCAAACAGGAGGTTAAAGGCGCTGACTCTCCAAGTCGGGAGAGTGTTAGTAAAGCGTCTGGAATGTTGCACCCGAGTACCAGGGGAGGAAAACTGAGACATATTTGAACACGTCTCCCGATCACATGGTTGATCATACTTGGGTTCCACATGCATGTTTTAGCTGAAGGAAGAATACCTTAAACCTGGAGAGTTAAGACCCGTGTAATGGGTACCATGCAATATGACTTCAAAGGGTCTTCATTTGCTCACCGAACCTCTCCAATCCTATCACTGCTGCGTTTATGCCCCTGTACACATGCTTGATTCTCTTTCGGAGACATAGCAATCCATAGGTTTTACGATACTTACTAGTCAGGTACATTCTTAGGCGTTTAATATGCGGTGTTGAGTCCATTTCGTTGAGCAAGGAGTAGCTCTTGTCTATTCCATATTTGACTTAAGGAACTTTATCTGTGCTCATTTCAATCTCTGGTTTTATGCAGCACCCCAACTCACCTTTCCCCTTAAGCAAGCATAAGTTGGTTTTCTAAATTTGAGACCCTGTTCTGTTCTGTAATTCAGTTCCTGTGTAGCCAAGTTTACATTCCGTGTATTACTGATATCTTATGATGTTTCTTTTTCTGTGTGACTTACTTCAGTTAGAATCATCATACCTGAATCCACTCATTGTGCTGCTAAGGGCCTGATGACACAGATTTCATTGCTGAGTGATATTGCTTTGTAAGTAAATACCACAACTTCTTTATCCATTTTTCACTTTCTGCGATGTTGAACTTGTACTGTAAATGAGGTTCTTGTAAACAGAGCCGTTCCAAACTTTGGGGTGGCTGTGTCTTTTTGATTTTAATTTCCCTAAGCTATAGGACCATAAGTGGAAGTGCCCTAGGTTCTGTTGCTTTGTTTTTTAGATGTTTCAGGAAACACCGTAAACTTCTCCCGAGTGTCTGTTGGCAATTTACATCCCGCCCATCAGCATAATAAGGCTCCCAGTTCTCCATGGCCTGTCCTGCCTGTCTGGATTTTACACTTTTTTCAGATGGCCCTTTTGACCGGGGGGAAGTGAGACTTCATTGTAGTGCAGATTTCCTTTGCAAGCTTGCTTGGTTGGCCAAAAAGGGCGTATGCGTTTTTTCCTGAATATATTCAGGAAAAAACGCATATGCCATTTTTGGCCAAGTGCATCATTGTGGACGTTCTGCCTCTTTTCCTATGCTTTCAATGCAATTCCAGTCTACCTCCTGAAATTGGTTTCCTGCAATTCTGCCCCGCTTTCAAGTCCTCTTGGCAGCCTTACTTCAGTCTATTTTTGGACGATAGCTGTCATTTATAACTCTGCAGGTTTGTGAATTACAGTGCCCCTGAGCTCCTTTCTTCAACTCGCTTTCTTGTGACCTGGCCGCAACACCGCAGGATGGCTTCAGGCCCTAATCTGGTTCCGGCCCGGCATGCTGAGCCTTTGGTTAATTCCTCTTCCTGGTGGGAAATGAGAGTTAAATTTGCCCGTCCAGACACCTCCAGCTAGCCTCTCATTGGTTCTCGCTATTCCTGTTCATCTTCCGCAGAAATTGCAAACTGGGCCAAACAGGAGGTTAAAGGGACTGACTCTCCAAGTCGGGAGAGTGTTAGTAAAGCGTCTGGAATGTTGCACCCGAGTACCAGGGTAGGAAAACTGAGACATATTTGAACACGTCTCCCGATCACATGGTTGATCATACTCTGGGTTCCACATGCATGTTTTAGCTGAAGGAAGAATACCTTAAACCTGGAGAGTTGAGACCCGTGTAATGGGTACCATGCAATATGACTTCAAAGGGTCTTCATTTGCTCACCGAACCTCTCCAATCCTATCACTGCTGCGTTTATTCCCCTGTACACACGCTTGATTCTCTTTTGGAGACATAGCAATCCATAGGTTTTAAGATACTTACTAGTCAGGTACATTCTTAGGCGTTTAATATGCGGTGTTGAGTCCATTTCGTTGAGCAAGGAGTAGCTCTTGTCTATTCCATATTTGGCTTAAGGAACTTTATCTGTGCTCATTTCAATCTCTGGTTTTATGCAGCACCCCAACTCACCTTTCCCCTTAAGCAAGCATAAGTTGGTTTTCTAAATTTGAGACCCTGTTCTGTTCTGTAATTCAGTTCCTGTTTAGCCAAGTTTACATTCCGTGTATTACTGATATCTTATGATGTTTCTTTTTCTGTGTGACTTATTTCAGTTAGAATCATCATACCTGAATCCACTCATTGTGATGCTAAGGGCCTGATGACATAGATTTCATTGCTGAGTGATATTGCTTTGTAAGTAAATACCACAACTTCTTTATCCATTTTTCACTTTCTGCGATGTTGAACTTGTACTGTAAACGAGGTTCTTGTAAACAGAGGCTTCCCAAACTTTGGGGTGGCTGTGTCTTTTTGATTTTAATTTCCCTAAGCTATAGGACCATAAGTGGCAGTGCCCTAGGCTCTGTTGCTTTGTTTTTTAGATGTTTCAGGAAATACCATACACTTCTCTCGAGTGTCTGTTGGCAATTTACATCCCGCCCATCAGCATAACAAGGCTCCCAGTTCTCCATGGCCTGTCCTGCCTTTCTGGATTTTACACTTTTTTCAGATGGCCCTTTTGACCGGGGGGAAGTGAGACTTCATTGTAGTGCAGATTTCCTTTGCAAGCTTGCTTGGTTGGCCAAAAAGGGCGTATGCGTTTTTCCTGAATATATTCAGGAAAAAACGCATACACACTTTTTGGCCAAGTGCATCATTGTGGACGTTCTGCCTCTTTTCCTATGCTTTCAATGCAATTCCAGTCTACCTCCTGAAATCGGTTTCCTGCAATTCTGCCCCGCTTTCAAGTCCTCTTGGCAGCCTTACTTCAGTCTATTTTTGGACGATAGCTGTCATTTATAACTCTGCAGGTTTGTGAATTACAGTGCCCCTGAGCTCCTTTCTTCAACTCGCTTTCTTGTGACCTGGCCGCAACACCGCAGGATGGCTTCAGGCCCTAATCTGGTTCCGGCCCGGCATGCTGAGCCTTTGGTTAATTCCTCTTCCTGGTGGGAAATGAGAGTTAAATTTGCCCGTCCAGACACCTCCAGCTAGCCTCTCATTGGTTCTCGCTATTCCTGTTCATCTTCCGCAGAAATTGCAAACTGGGCCAAACAGGAGGTTAAAGGGACTGACTCTCCAAGTCGGGAGAGTGTTAGTAAAGCGTCTGGAATGTTGCACCCGAGTACCAGGGGAGGAAAACTGAGACATATTTGAACACGTCTCCCGATCACATGGTTGATCATACTCTGGGTTCCACATGCATGTTTTAGCTGAAGGAAGAATACCTTAAACCTGGAGAGTTGAGACCCGTGTAATGGGTACCATGCAATATGACTTCAAAGGGTCTTCATTTGCTCACCGAACCTCTCCAATCCTATCACTGCTGCGTTTATGCCCCTGTACACATGCTTGATTCTCTTTCGGAGACATAGCAATCCATAGGTTTTAAGATACTTACTAGTCAGGTACATTCTTAGGCGTTTAATATGCGGTGTTGAGTCCATTTCGTTGAGCAAGGAGTAGCTCTTGTCTATTCCATATTTGACTTAAGGAACTTTATCTGTGCTCATTTCAATCTCTGGTTTTATGCAGCACCCCAACTCACCTTTCCCCTTAAGCAAGCATAAGTTGGTTTTCTAAATTTGAGACCCTGTTCTGTTCTGTAATTCAGTTCCTGTGTAGCCAAGTTTACATTCCGTGTATTACTGATATCTTATGATGTTTCTTTTTCTGTGTGACTTATTTCAGTTAGAATCATCATACCTGAATCCACTCATTGTGATGCTAAGGGCCTGATGACATAGATTTCATTGCTGAGTGATATTGCTTTGTAAGTAAATACCACAACTTCTTTATCCATTTTTCACTTTCTGCGATGTTGAACTTGTACTGTAAACGAGGTTCTTGTAAACAGAGGCTTCCCAAACTTTGGGGTGGCTGTGTCTTTTTGATTTTAATTTCCCTAAGCTATAGGACCATAAGTGGCAGTGCCCTAGGCTCTGTTGCTTTGTTTTTTAGATGTTTCAGGAAACACCATACACTTCTCTCGAGTGTCTGTTGGCAATTTACATCCCGCCCATCAGCATAACAAGGCTCCCAGTTCTCCATGGCCTGTCCTGCCTTTCTGGATTTTACACTTTTTTCAGATGGCCCTTTTGACCGGGGGGAAGTGAGACTTCATTGTAGTGCAGATTTCCTTTGCAAGCTTGCTTGGTTGGCCAAAAAGGGCGTATGCGTTTTTTCCTGAATATATTCAGGAAAAAACGCATACGCCCTTTTTGGCCAAGTGCATCATTGTGGACGTTCTGCCTCTTTTCCTATGCTTTCAATGCAATTCCAGTCTACCTCCTGAAATCGGTTTCCTGCAATTCTGCCCCGCTTTCAAGTCCTCTTGGCAGCCTTACTTCAGTCTATTTTTGGACGATAGCTGTCATTTATAACTCTGCAGGTTTGTGAATTACAGTGCCCCTGAGCTCCTTTCTTCAACTCGCTTTCTTGTGACCTGGCCGCAACACCGCAGGATGGCTTCAGGCCCTAATCTGGTTCCGGCCCGGCATGCTGAGCCTTTGGTTAATTCCTCTTCCTGGTGGGAAATGAGAGTTAAATTTGCCCGTCCAGACACCTCCAGCTAGCCTCTCATTGGTTCTCGCTATTCCTGTTCATCTTCCGCAGAAATTGCAAACTGGGCCAAACAGGAGGTTAAAGGGACTGACTCTCCAAGTCGGGAGAGTGTTAGTAAAGCGTCTGGAATGTTGCACCCGAGTACCAGGGGAGGAAAACTGAGACATATTTGAACACGTCTCCCGATCACATGGTTGATCATACTCTGGGTTCCACATGCATGTTTTAGCTGAAGGAAGAATACCTTAAACCTGGAGAGTTGAGACCCGTGTAATGGGTACCATGCAATATGACTTCAAAGGGTCTTCATTTGCTCACCGAACCTCTCCAATCCTATCACTGCTGCGTTTATGCCCCTGTACACATGCTTGATTCTCTTTCGGAGACATAGCAATCCATAGGTTTTAAGATACTTACTAGTCAGGTACATTCTTAGGCGTTTAATATGCGGTGTTGAGTCCATTTCGTTGAGCAAGGAGTAGCTCTTGTCTATTCCATATTTGACTTAAGGAACTTTATCTGTGCTCATTTCAATCTCTGGTTTTATGCAGCACCCCAACTCACCTTTCCCCTTAAGCAAGCATAAGTTGGTTTTCTAAATTTGAGACCCTGTTCTGTTCTGTAATTCAGTTCCTGTGTAGCCAAGTTTACATTCCGTGTATTACTGATATCTTATGATGTTTCTTTTTCTGTGTGACTTATTTCAGTTAGAATCATCATACCTGAATCCACTCATTGTGATGCTAAGGGCCTGATGACATAGATTTCATTGCTGAGTGATATTGCTTTGTAAGTAAATACCACAACTTCTTTATCCATTTTTCACTTTCTGCGATGTTGAACTTGTACTGTAAACGAGGTTCTTGTAAACAGAGGCGTCCCAAACTTTGGGGTGGCTGTGTCTTTTTGATTTTAATTTCCCTAAGCTATAGGACCATAAGTGGCAGTGCCCTAGGCTCTGTTGCTTTGTTTTTTAGATGTTTCAGGAAACACCATACACTTCTCCCGAGTGTCTGTTGGCAATTTACATCCCGCCCATCAGCATAACAAGGCTCCCAGTTCTCCATGGCCTGTCCTGCCTTTCTGGATTTTACACTTTTTTCAGATGGCCCTTTTGACCGGGGGGAAGTGAGACTTCATTGTAGTGCAGATTTCCTTTGCAAGCTTGCTTGGTTGGCCAAAAAGGGCGTATGCGTTTTTTCCTGAATATATTCAGGAAAAAACGCATACGCCCTTTTTGGCCAAGTGCATCATTGTGGACGTTCTGCCTCTTTTCCTATGCTTTCAATGCAATTCCAGTCTACCTCCTGAAATCGGTTTCCTGCAATTCTGCCCCGCTTTCAAGTCCTCTTGGCAGCCTTACTTCAGTCTATTTTTGGACGATAGCTGTCATTTATAACTCTGCAGGTTTGTGAATTACAGTGCCCCTGAGCTCCTTTCTTCAACTCGCTTTCTTGTGACCTGGCCGCAACACCGCAGGATGGCTTCAGGCCCTAATCTGGTTCCGGCCCGGCATGCTGAGCCTTTGGTTAATTCCTCTTCCTGGTGGGAAATGAGAGTTAAATTTGCCCGTCCAGACACCTCCAGCTAGCCTCTCATTGGTTCTCGCTATTCCTGTTCATCTTCCGCAGAAATTGCAAACTGGGCCAAACAGGAGGTTAAAGGGACTGACTCTCCAAGTCGGGAGAGTGTTAGTAAAGCGTCTGGAATGTTGCACCCGAGTACCAGGGGAGGAAAACTGAGACATATTTGAACACGTCTCCCGATCACATGGTTGATCATACTCTGGGTTCCACATGCATGTTTTAGCTGAAGGAAGAATACCTTAAACCTGGAGAGTTGAGACCCGTGTAATGGGTACCATGCAATATGACTTCAAAGGGTCTTCATTTGCTCACCGAACCTCTCCAATCCTATCACTGCTGCGTTTATGCCCCTGTACACATGCTTGATTCTCTTTCGGAGACATAGCAATCCATAGGTTTTAAGATACTTACTAGTCAGGTACATTCTTAGGCGTTTAATATGCGGTGTTGAGTCCATTTCGTTGAGCAAGGAGTAGCTCTTGTCTATTCCATATTTGACTTAAGGAACTTTATCTGTGCTCATTTCAATCTCTGGTTTTATGCAGCACCCCAACTCACCTTTCCCCTTAAGCAAGCATAAGTTGGTTTTCTAAATTTGAGACCCTGTTCTGTTCTGTAATTCAGTTCCTGTGTAGCCAAGTTTACATTCCGTGTATTACTGATATCTTATGATGTTTCTTTTTCTGTGTGACTTATTTCAGTTAGAATCATCATACCTGAATCCACTCATTGTGATGCTAAGGGCCTGATGACATAGATTTCATTGCTGAGTGATATTGCTTTGTAAGTAAATACCACAACTTCTTTATCCATTTTTCACTTTCTGCGATGTTGAACTTGTACTGTAAACGAGGTTCTTGTAAACAGAGGCGTCCCAAACTTTGGGGTGGCTGTGTCTTTTTGATTTTAATTTCCCTAAGCTATAGGACCATAAGTGGCAGTGCCCTAGGCTCTGTTGCTTTGTTTTTTAGATGTTTCAGGAAACACCATACACTTCTCCCGAGTGTCTGTTGGCAATTTACATCCCGCCCATCAGCATAACAAGGCTCCCAGTTCTCCATGGCCTGTCCTGCCTTTCTGGATTTTACACTTTTTTCAGATGGCCCTTTTGACCGGGGGGAAGTGAGACTTCATTGTAGTGCAGATTTCCTTTGCAAGCTTGCTTGGTTGGCCAAAAAGGGCGTATGCGTTTTTTCCTGAATATATTCAGGAAAAAACGCATACGCCCTTTTTGGCCAAGTGCATCATTGTGGACGTTCTGCCTCTTTTCCTATGCTTTCAATGCAATTCCAGTCTACCTCCTGAAATCGGTTTCCTGCAATTCTGCCCCGCTTTCAAGTCCTCTTGGCAGCCTTACTTCAGTCTATTTTTGGACGATAGCTGTCATTTATAACTCTGCAGGTTTGTGAATTACAGTGCCCCTGAGCTCCTTTCTTCAACTCGCTTTCTTGTGACCTGGCCGCAACACCGCAGGATGGCTTCAGGCCCTAATCTGGTTCCGGCACGGCATGCTGAGCCTTTGGTTATTTCCTCTTCCTGGTGGGAAATGAGAGTTAAATTTGCCCGTGCAGACACCTCCAGCTAGTCTCTCATTGGTTCTCGCTATTCCTGTTCATCTTCCGCAGAAATTGCAAACTGGGCCAAACAGGAGGTTAAAGGCGCTGACTCTCCAAGTCGGGAGAGTGTTAGTAAAGCGTCTGGAATGTTGCACCCGAGTACCAGGGGAGGAAAACTGAGACATATTTGAACACGTCTCCCGATCACATGGTTGATCATACTCTGGGTTCCACATGCATGTTTTAGCTGAAGGAAGAATACCTTAAACCTGGAGAGTTGAGACCCGTGTAATGGGTACCATGCAATATGACTTCAAAGGGTCTTCATTTGCTCACCGAACCTCTCCAATCCTATCACTGCTGCGTTTATTCCCCTGTACACATGCTTGATTCTCTTTTGGAGACATAGCAATCCATAGGTTTTAAGATACTTACTAGTCAGGTACATTCTTAGGGGTTTAATATGGGGTTTTGAGTCCATTTCGTTGAGCAAGGAGTAGCTCTTGTCTATTCCATATTTGGCTTAAGGAACTTTATCTGTGCTCATTTCAATCTCTGGTTTTATGCAGCACCCCAACTCACCTTTCCCCTTAAGCAAGCATAAGTTGGTTTTCTAAATTTGAGACCCTGTTCTGTTCTGTAATTCAGTTCCTGTGTAGCCAAGTTTACATTCCGTGTATTACTGATATCTTATGATGTTTCTTTTTCTGTGTGACTTATTTCAGTTAGAATCATCATACCTGAATCCACTCATTGTGATGCTAAGGGCCTGATGACATAGAATTCATTGCTGAGTGATATTCCTTTGTAAGTAAATACCACAACTTCTTTATCCATTTTTCACTTTCTGCGATGTTGAACTTGTACTGTAAACGAGGTTCATGTAAACAGAGGCATCCCAAACTTTGGGGTGGCTGTGTCTTTTTGATTTTAATTTCCCTAAGCTATAGGACCATAAGTGGCAGTGCCCTAGGCTCTGTTGCTTTGTTTTTTAGATGTTTCAGGAAACACCATACACTTCTCTCCAGTGTCTGTTGGCAATTTACATCCCGCCCATCAGCATAACAAGGCTCCCAGTTCTCCATGGCCTGTCCTGCCTTTCTGGATTTTACACTTTTTTCAGATGGCCCTTTTGACCGGGGGGAAGTGAGACTTCATTGTAGTGCAGATTTCCTTTGCAAGCTTGCTTGGTTGGCCAAAAAGGGCGTATGCGTTTTTTCCTGAATATATTCAGGAAAAAACGCATACGCCCTTTTTGGCCAAGTGCATCATTGTGGACGTTCTGCCTCTTTTCCTATGCTTTCAATGCAATTCCAGTCTACCTCCTGAAATCGGTTTCCTGCAATTCTGCCCCGCTTTCAAGTCCTCTTGGCAGCCTTACTTCAGTCTATTTTTGGACGATAGCTGTCATTTATAACTCTGCAGGTTTGTGAATTACAGTGCCCCTGAGCTCCTTTCTTCAACTCGCTTTCTTGTGACCTGGCCGCAACACCGCAGGATGGCTTCAGGCCCTAATCTGGTTCCGGCCCGGCATGCTGAGCCTTTGGTTAATTCCTCTTCCTGGTGGGAAATGAGAGTTAAATTTGCCCGTCCAGACACCTCCAGCTAGCCTCTCATTGGTTCTCGCTATTCCTGTTCATCTTCCGCAGAAATTGCAAACTGGGCCAAACAGGAGGTTAAAGGGACTGACTCTCCAAGTGGGGAGAGTGTTAGTAAAGCATCTGGAATCTTGCACCCGAGTACCAGGGGAGGAAAACTGAGACATATTTGAACACGTCTCCCGATCACATGGTTGATCATACTCTGGGTTCCACATGCATGTTTTAGCTGAAGGAAGAATACCTTAAACCTGGAGAGTTGAGACCCGTGTAATGGGTACCATGCAATATGACTTCAAAGGGTCTTCATTTGCTCACCGAACCTCTCCAATCCTATCACTGCTGCGTTTATTCCCCTGTACACACGCTTGATTCTCTTTTGGAGACATAGCAATCCATAGGTTTTAAGATACTTACTAGTCAGGTACATTCTTAGGGGTTTAATATGGGGTTTTGAGTCCATTTCGTTGAGCAAGGAGTAGCTCTTGTCTATTCCATATTTGGCTTAAGGAACTTTATCTGTGCTCATTTCAATCTCTGGTTTTATGCAGCACCCCAACTCACCTTTCCCCTTAAGCAAGCATAAGTTGGTTTTCTAAATTTGAGACCCTGTTCTGTTCTGTAATTCAGTTCCTGTGTAGCCAAGTTTACATTCCGTGTATTACTGATATCTTATGATGTTTCTTTTTCTGTGTGACTTATTTCAGTTAGAATCATCATACCTGAATCCACTCATTGTGATGCTAAGGGCCTGATGACAAAGAATTCATTGCTGAGTGATATTGCTTTGTAAGTAAATACCACAACTTCTTTATCCATTTTTCACTTTCTGCGATGTTGAACTTGTACTGTAAACGAGGTTCTTGTAAACAGAGGCATCCCAAACTTTGGGGTGGCTGTGTCTTTTTGATTTTAATTTCCCTAAGCTATAGGACCATAAGTGGCAGTGCCCTAGGCTCTGTTGCTTTGTTTTTTAGATGTTTCAGGAAACACCATACACTTCTCCCGAGTGTCTGTTGGCAATTTACATCCCGCCCATCAGCATAACAAGGCTCCCAGTTCTCCATGGCCTGTCCTGCCTTTCTGGATTTTACACATTTTTCAGATGGCCCTTTTGACCGGGGGGAAGTGAGACTTCATTGTAGTGCAGATTTCCTTTGCAAGCTTGCTTGGTTGGCCAAAAAGGGCGTATGCGTTTTTTCCTGAATATATTCAGGAAAAAACGCATACGCCCTTTTTGGCCAAGTGCATCATTGTGGACGTTCTGCCTCTTTTCCTATGCTTTCAATGCAATTCCAGTCTACCTCCTGAAATCGGTTTCCTGCAATTCTGCCCCGCTTTCAAGTCCCCTTGGCAGCCTTACTTCAGTCTATTTATGGACGATAGCTGTCATTTATAACTCTGCAGGTTTGTGAATTACAGTGCCCCTGAGCTCCTTTCTTCAACTCGCTTTCTTGTGACCTGGCCGCAACACCGCAGGATGGCTTCAGGCCCTAATCTGGTTCCGGCCCGGCATGTTGAGCCTTTGGTCTAATTCCTCTTCCTGGTGAGAAATGAGAGTTAAATTTGCCCGTCCAGACACCTCCAGCTAGCCTCTCATTGGTTCTCGCTATTCCTGTTCATCTTCCGCAGAAATTGCAAACTGGGCCAAACAGGAGGTTAAAGGGACTGACTCTCCAAGTCGGGAGAGTGTTAGTAAAGCGTCTGGAATGTTGCACCCGAGTACCAGGGGAGGAAAACTGAGACATATTTGAACACGTCTCCCGATCACATGGTTGATCATACTCTAGGTTCCACATGCATGTTTTAGCTGAAGGAAGAATACCTTAAACCTGGGTAGTTGAAACCCGTGGAATGGGTACCATGCAATATGACTTCAAAGGGTCTTCATTTGCTCACCGAACCTCTCCAATCCTATCACTGCTGCGTTTATGCCCCTGTACACATGCTTGATTCTCTTTCGGAGACATAGCAATCCATAGGTTTTAAGATACTTACTAGTCAGGTACATTCTTAGGCGTTTAATATGCGGTGTTGAGTCCATTTCGTTGAGCAAGGAGTAGCTCTTGTCTATTCCATATTTGGCTTAAGGAACTTTATCTGTGCTCATTTCAATCTCTGGTTTTATGCAGCACCCCAACTCACCTTTACCCTTAAGCAAGAATAAGTTGGTTTTCTAAATTTGAGACCCTGTTCTGTTCTGTAATTCAGTTCCTGTGTAGCCAAGTTTACATTCCGTGTATTACTGATATCTTATGATGTTTCTTTTTCTGTGTGACTTATTTCAGTTAGAATCATCATACCTGAATCCACTCATTGTGCTGCTAAGGGCCTGATGACATAGATTTCATTGCTGAGTGATATTGCTTTGTAAGTAAATACCACAACTTCTTTCTCCATTTTTCACTTTCTGCGATGTTGAACTTGTACTGTAAAGGAGGTTCTAGTAAACAGAGCCATTCCAAACTTTGGGGTGGCTGTGTA